>NC_142794.1:40476577-40547753 GCF_049724085.1 Artemia sp. Qi Xiang Cuo
GTCCAATCCATTGCCTATTTGATGTGGACTCAAAGCACCAACATAGTAATCGATATCGGGGCAGACAAATGAAATTCTTTTATTGTTCATTTTAGGTGATTGTGCTGTCACCGACAATGGGTCGAAAATGACATGTAATCACTACTAAGCCTTTTGTTATTGCTAGAGGATCACCTAATTCACTTCTGTGTGTTAACTGACAGAGTTCCAAATACGAAGTGTTTACAGGAACATACTGAAGATCCTTTATATTATAGTGATGAACAAGTTCATGGGTTATTTTTCGTTCAAGAATACGGAAGAGGGGGTCATTTTAATTGCCAAATCTCGATGTATTCACAAAGGAAGCATAGCAAAATATACAAGAGTCCGAGGCGAAACCAGGTGGATAATCAGCAAAAATGAATTGATCCATCCCGTAAACGGTGCCAGCATTTTTCTCCTTGATCATATTCTGTTTAAAGCCAAGAACCTCTCTCAGATTATTATTGAGAATAATTATTTCGGTGTCAACAGGTGAGGTAATGTAAATCCTATCGTGTTCCGATGAATAATTAAAATGAAATTTACCATTCCTACGATATGAGATTTTTCTATTGATTGTGCGACACAAATCTGTCATATTATCGTATTCAATATATTTCAATTTAACATGAGGATGTTCGCTAGAGTTAAGTGCTTCAACCCATTCATAGTCGACAAAGAGTGCCCAATCGAATGGTATAACTTTTATATCATACACACGATCCTTTCTAAGGATGTCATAGGTATTTTTGAGAGTACAGTCGATAAGGGCCACTTCATACGCACCGTCAAATTTGATGGCGGGGGAGAGTTTCGTCCAAAAATCACTTGTCGTATTCTAGTCGTTGTAGATTGGATCGGAAACGTTGGACATAAATGTTACATAGAAATCATTGGGCATTGTCAATATCTTCAACACCGATCCTAGAATCAAAATCAGAGTTGTATCCTAGCCATCGAACAAGTAACTGTTTCCCACTCCTGTGAGTACGATTCTTCAATGTCTTTTCAATCTGATAGATTTCCCTCTTATTTTTAATCTTTTGTAGTTCATAGGCAAAAAAGTAGCCGAGAATCTATTTATCTTTGGTATTGCGCAAGCGTTCAGTTATGGGTTTAGTGTCTAGGATTTTTGCCACTTTAAAAAGTTCTGTGGACCACAAGTAATTCCCCTTTTCAAAAACATTAGTTGTTCTATTAATTCGAACAGTATCACCAACATTGAATTTATTTTTCTTCTTGACAATCATTTCATTGGAATATTGATTAAGAAATGTGTCAATTGTATCATGACCAGTATGATGAACTTCAGTTGGGGTTGAGTTGGACAATGATCGATGAGGTCGTTGATTATAAATCAACCAGATTTTATCTAAATCATGGATAAAAGCCGGTGTATTTTTCAATGTACAATATCTTGAAATTAAAAGTCGAATAGTTCTTATCAATCGTTCGGCCAATGCAGCGTTTATAGGACTATGACTATGATAGAGCAGTGTACTATATTTCAATAGTACTTTTGCAACATGGGGGTTAACAAATTCACTACCACGATCCGTTTGAATTTTTTTATATGAATCCTTTTCGAGAATACTTTCAATGGCCCGAGCAACTTCAACGCCTCTCTTTGATCGCAATGGAATAACATATGCATAGCGACTAAAAACATTGATTCCAAGTAGAATGTACTTGTACGGTGTATTGTGACGTCTTTGAATCTCATCTAGAGTTAGGAGATCTGCTTGCACTATATGCAACGGGAAAAAAGCTTCAGTTTTTCGATAATGATTAGCACGAAGTCTGTGATTTCTATGTAGTGCGTAGCGTGTTTATTTTTGTAGATAGTCTAGTGTACTTTTAATGTGAGGATCGGTGGCCTTGGAAAGATTCGCGAATGAATTTAAACTCCCTACCTCACCAATATTTTCATAGGTACCTTTCAGAACTTCAACCATTATGAATGTAAATACGTTGTGTAACGCCCACTACCCTTTCGTATACTAGTTGTTGGTTGGTGATGGTGACGTTGACTTGATACGTTTTCGCTTTTGTCTAGCTATCAGTGCGCTACGCCACCATTGTCAAGTTTTCCATTAGGTGTACTGGTATTTTAGAAGATTCATTTACAATCTTCTTCTTCTTCTTCTTCTTCTTCTTCTTCCTCTTCATGATTTAATGGTGTTGTTGTTGATGATGATGATGATGGTGCATGTTATTTTAATTTTTTTAGAATTTTTATATTTACATTAATAATTTTGGGGAAGTTTAAGGTATTTCGAAATTTGTATAGATGAGTGTCAAATGATAATAGTCGTTTACGATTTGTAGCCATATCGTAGATCAAATCAATTAGATTATAACTCTTGCCCTGAATTATAATCCCTTTCCCATTGCTCTTAACTTGAATTTGATCTTGACCGCTTTCCAAGAGATAGGTTAGGAGCCTTTTACTTTTTTCACGATATTAATGGGGATTTATATATACAATTTCAAATAAAATTTAAACCCGGTACTCCATCTTTAATTGTGTTCGAGCAGCAGCAGCAGACTCTTGTGGAAATGATTCTTTTTTGTGATCAATTGCAGCAGTGGCCTTCGCACGATAGGACTTATGTCTGTCCACTCGGCGAAGTGCATCTTGAAGTAAAAGCAGTTTTTTATCATCCTCAATGTTCTCATTGTCAATGAATTTACTAAGATTGTTCTCAAAGCGTTCCACAGGTGAGAGAAAAAGTTCTATTGGTGCCAATTTATACGGTTTTGTCATTCTCTCACTAGAGAAGACTGTTTGCAAGTCGCGCAATTATTGGCAGTAAAAGTGTGAAATAGCTACCGCCCACCTGAAGAAGTCGTTTCTTTTTTACATTATTTCCTTTCTTTTTAGAGTTCAGTGCACGTACAATGGAACGATATGCCTTTGCAGGATGCTTAATTAAATCTGGCTGTTGAACATTACCCTCGATTGATTTTAACCTAAACAAAGTTCGGTTATTACATTAATAAAATCATGTTCAGTCCCATATTTGAGTAAGGCTTTCCCAAGCGAGGGTTTTGAAGAGCTTAGAACGGAAAACAGATGTCTATTTTCATGTAGTTTCTTCAGTGTCATGATAGCGACTAATAGGTCTTTTTAGTGTTCACGGGGAGTTATACTGTAATTTTATTTTTGAAAGTATTTTTGACTTAACGCAAATCCACGGGTATACTTTGATACAGTTCCTTTGGGATGTAGCCTTAGATTTTATTAGTAGCCTGATTGTTTGCTGAGAGCAGAAATTTAGGGACGACCGGATGGATATACTTATTGAGAGTTTTTAGCAAACAGAAATCCAAGAAGAATCTATAGCTGATACACTTGGAGCAGTTCAATGCTAGTCGTCACTTAACTTTGCTCTGATGAAAGGGATAATTTAGAATATAAATAATGGAAATCTCTTCATCATGAGAGTGAACATTGAATAAGTGTAGCATGTCATGGGACCATTGTTCTATAGATTCAGCCAGATCATCAATAATCAGCCAAGAGTTCTGTTCAATAATGTTGAAAACATCAAGTCCCTGTATGAATTGTATCTGCACCAATCCCGTCGTGGCAAATGCTTTTATTTCTTCGTATTACTCCTGCCTAATACTGTAACAATAGTAGATTTTTTTCGGCTTCACCAAAAACATTTTATCGCAATTCCTACTTATTTTAGTTAAGAGTGTTGTTTTTCCTGGCATTGACGGTCAGCACAGAAACGATCTTAATTGTGTATTAAATTGATATATGTTCCCTTCAACAGTTCACCTTGAAAACTAACTTTAGACCATAGTTGTCTAATGACTAAATAATTTCCCTATTACTAGACCGTGGTCTAGAACAAAATCAATAAGGACTCACATTTGATTTATTATAAACAGCACTTTACAGAAAACAAAGAAAAAAAAACTTTTTTAATTTATTTATATAAAAAAGCACTATTAAAAACACTTATAATAATATCTCTTTTTTCTTTTCAATGCTACATGTATATTTAAAAAAAAAATCTGCTCTATATAAAAAAAAGATAACTTTGGTAGTGGCGGTGCGCCCCCTGCTGGCGGCTGCCCCCCCCGGGCCGTGAGGCCCCCCCCCCCAAGGCATCGAACCCCCCCCCCCCTCCAAGGCCGCGAGCCCCCCCCCCCAAGGTTTTAGTAAAATTTTATTGGACTTTTTTCAAATCGAGAATTTCCACATTGATAACACATTATATCCGGTGGCTAGTTAAATAGAGATCCAGGGGGAGGATATTCACAACGTATTGACAAACATGAACCTTGTCGCAAATAGTACTCAAGGCGATTTTCTGTACATTTACTGTAAAGTTCCTGTAGTTGAGGGAACGAATTGCCAGCAATTTGGCTCGTGGAATTGGTTTTTTCAACAATACAATTCCTATAGATGTCCATGTCGAAATTCTTATCCACATAGCGGCTGGGTAATCCTTTGCAGCTTTTCTTAATTTCCTCGTCGTGTGTCTGCATAAAGTACACCTTCGGACTTAAGAATATACTCCTGGAAATCAAGTTGCGTATTGGCTATGATTGAAAAAGTTAAAACTGATTGGGCGCCCGACGTTTTACTAGATCCGGATAAGCACCACTCCAATTCGTATAGTCCTTACGTGAGCTGATAATTTCACCGTGCGCCGAATCATCAATTAGATTTTGGGTTTTTACTTTTAACAGTAAAGAATCCGTATCTTCATAGAAGTCCTCAACGTGTCGCTTTGCTATCAACCGTACCTGAACCCCAGTGCAGCAGAGATCTGACATGAGCTTTGCAGAGATCTCCGAGATCATATCAGCTGCAGCACTATTTTTATTCAGGCCAACATGTCTTTTTTTTTCTATTCAATAGTACCATTTCTGGGCCAATGATTGTGAAGGAAGTGTAATTTGGATCGGCAATAATTCGAGCAAATTGTTCGGGATCGGTCACGACATCACAACGATTCCTATTACGAGCACTCTTACACATTTAGCTACAAGCTGAATTCAAAATATACTTAACAATTTAATTTTCGGCTTTCATTTGTGCTTCAGAACGTTTCTTGACAAAGGTGTCAACGAAGGTGTTCAAATATGGATGTTGATAAAACTGGAGGGCTCTATGAACCTTTTTGACGTTGAAACCGTTGTTGCACATCCATTTTAAAGCCACATGATGCACAAGAAAATTTTTTTCGGCACAAGGTCAGCGATAAGTTTTTCTTTTGAAGGTGACCAATGCAATCCGTCCACCTTGACTAAACGCCTATTGCAGGGGCTCAAAGAGTCCCTAGTCACAGGTCTATTGATGCACGGGAAAACAAGATCCCTTAGTGAATCGTGAAGCTCAACTGGTATCTCCCCATCAATTTCAAAAAACCATCCAACCGGTCCATTCTCCTCAACACTGTCAATGTTGGGGAAATGGGGAGATTGAGGGTCATTGAGCAATTTATAGTCATCGCAAGGTAGTGCATAATGGGACATGGCCGAGGGGTAGAGAGAATTCATATCAAGGAAAACTGCATCCGATTTTGTCCCCGTCTTCTCTCCAGTTGGATTAGTTTCCAAGATACAATCCCCGTGAAAACATATCCACGCCTCATTGACCTCTCAATGAAAAAGTGCTGATAAATGTCAGTGATTAGCCCAATTTTTTTCCCGCTAATTCTTAGGATGAAGTCCATCACCAAATGAGGAGATGAAAAATAATACCCCAAATCAAGATTAAATTCCCCATAGATTTTGTCCGTATTTTTACACATAATGTCTAACAAAGTTAAAACATCACTCGACAAATACAGCTTGCAGTAGTCAAATCCATTTTTACACCCTCCCTCTGCCCACACTCTTTTAGCAAAACTGTATTCATCGGGGTGCACCTAAGATCGTGTAGACTGTCGTAAAACAATTTAATCGAAGGAATAGTTTCCTCGGTGAATCTCGACACGGAACAATAATAATCATAAGGATATATGCCCTTGACCGTCAACAAATCATATAAATCATTTGGAAATTGTTGCTTGAGAAGGGGAAAGCGTTGCAGTCGTCATCGTTTTTCTGCACTTGAATTAATTCGCTCAATGATTTGGGTAAAAAACTGTAGGAATCTAAAAAGCGAATTTTATTCGTGTACTCAATGTCGTCTTCCACAAATCTCCGCATAAATTGTAAAACAAACAACTTTTCCAACGATCTTGTAAGGATTCAGTAGAAAAAGCTGCATACCCCCCATGTACCATGCACTGTTCCATTTCCCTGTAGACATGCTAGTCCTGGTAGTACTTACTACAGATCATAGTAAGAACTATGCATAAAAACCGAAAGAAAGAGTTGCTGTTTAATTTTTAAATTACAAGAATTGTGAGCCCACCCCCGAAAGTTACTTTTTTCCGTTGAATTGGGGTCAATAAGGTGATTGTGATCCTGGACCGCGTCTTTTGGGGCAAGAACATCCTACAAACCCAACAAATTGTCCCCTTTTCTAGTGCCAGTTGCTCCTTATCTGATAATGACATTGGGTAGTTGGATTGACGCAATCGTGAAATTGCACCGTTTGCTGTTTTTATTAAAGATACCAATAACTTTTCCATGCTACCCTCCTCATCCATAGCCAAAAAATACTCTTCCAGCTGCATTTTATTATTGGAATCGTGACGGGCATGCGCATAGGAAGACGCAACTAGTTTGTGTACCTTGACTAAATCAGGCCTTGATGGGTCTGATACCTCCTCCAGTCTTGATTCACAATTCAAACATACTCTATCAACTTGTAGCAGGGAATTTTGGAAGTTTTTAAATTGTAAAGTATCTTTGTTTGCCGGCATTTCAATTCTTTGATTGCCATGAATTTTGAATTGTCTCATGTGATCCGAGAATATTCTTTCAATTTTAAATGAAGAAAGGTACATGGTACAATAGTGACGTTCCCCATATTTTTTACCTTGGGATAGGAGTCGACTTATTCCTGTAACGGTGAAAAAATTACCATAGGAATTTACATCTTTGGAGGGTTCATAAATAAACCAAACCCAATTTTTAACATTATCTACCATCGGTGTCCTAACTGAATATAAAACTCCTTTTTTATTTGGTTTCTTTCCCCCATGTTCAAATTCCGTGTCATACTGGAGAACAACCACCCCCAACCCACGATTTTCGTTTGCTTTTTCAAATATGGTTATTTCTTTCAAGGACACCGGATACTTCCCCTCTAAACAGTCAAAATTTACTTTAAAGAAGTAGTCTCCGCCATTGAGAGCAAATCCGTCAAGATTTTTCATTGTCGATTCATCGTTTAATGTCTTCGAGGCTACCACTAAAAACACATACTTAAATCATTTCTGTCACTTGTCTACTTCGAAACATTGAGCTCCTTTCGATTCCGACAAATCCAAATGGGATTTAATTTGTCGACTACCTCCCCCTTAAAATGAAGTTTTTTTTAAATCTACGAAGATTCATATCTATGTGTTCATTGCATGAAATGATTGATCTAGTTGCCTTCATGTTAAATTTTTCCGAAGTGAAAATTAATATATTAACCTTAATCAAAAAAATGTCTTCAATATCATTTAGACCAAACTAAAAATTTTGATTGCAAGTTGAAAAATGAAAATAAAAAATTTCCCCAGATGTCCCCTTTTGTAAATAAACTTTTTGTTTTACCGATGCTTTAATCCCCCCTTGACCCCCCCCCCAAGTCTGAATCTGAATCTCAATAAGTGCTCGAATTTGGTCGATGTAGCTATGAAGAACATTTACAGGGTCCGTTAAAATGACGCTCCCGTCAACCGCGTTATCCTCGGGAGGGTTAAAATCTACCCTATATGTTTGTAAGTGACCTAGAGCAGACGCTAACAAATAAAATTCACGTAGTTCCGGGGATATGACACTATTTTCATGTCCTGCACCTATTTGCATAGGACCCAATTCACTAATTATAAAACCTTTGTCAAAAATATCCCAGGAAGCATTAGGTACAACAATTTGCATAAGGCTGTCCATTTCTTCAGTTGTAAATTGAAAATCTAAGGGATTACAGAATGACATACCTTCAATAACATCATCATCCGGCGAGAGGGGACAATTGCCAATGATACTTTGAAGTCCCGGGCCAGGGAAGTCAGTTGTTTTCGTAGCTTTCCCCTGTAACTAGAAATTGAATGGATTGAGTTTTTTTTTCTTTGACGAAAGTATTATCACAATTATAGCACACTATTTTTTTTTATTAGTTGGATTTATCAAACAATTTTCTTTTAGTACAGTTTTATCATAATTATAGCACACTATTTTTTTTTTAGTTGGATTTATCAAACAATTTTTTTCTTTCAGGAAAGTTTTATCATAATTATAGCAGAATATTTTTTCTTAGTCGGATTTATCAAACAATTTTTTTTTTAGGAAAGTTTTATCATAATTATAGCACACTATTTTTTTTTCCTAGTCGGATATCATTAAGTTGTTATTGAATTTGCAATATTCATTATACTATCTCCATGAATTATCGAGTAGACGAGGTGCATGCACCGCTCACACATACACACACACAGAGACGAGACATACACAGAGGCAACACACACACGCACAAAAACACCCAACAAAATAGGGAAAATCATTACGTCGTTATTGAATTTGCAATATTCATTATACTATCTCCATGAATTATCGGGTAGACAGAAAAAATAAGCAGCGCATGCACCGTTCACACACACACATACACACACACACACACACACACAAACACACACACACACACACTCACACAAAACAAAATAGTGAAAATCATTACGTCGTTATTGAATTTGCAATATTCATTATAGTATCTCAATGAAATATCGAGTAGACTCGACGCATGCACTGCTCACACATAAACACACACACACAAACACACAACAAAATAGTGAAATGATTACGTCGTTATTGAATTTGCAATATTCATTATACTATCTCCATGAATTATCGGGTAGACAGAAAAATAAGCGGCGCATGCACCGCTACACACACACACACATGTTCCCGCAAATACATCGCAACATTTGACTAATGGCAATAAAATATGGTAAAAAAAATCTCAATAATTCAATAATTGTCAATAATTATAAAAAAATAAAATAAAAAAAACTCAACAATTGTCTTAATAACTCATTAAAAAAAATTGACTCTTTTTTTTCCTACAAATCTAGTCATCCATAAAAAATAACGATCAGATTAATTTTTTCCTACAAATCTACTCCTTTTAAAAAATCTACTATTTGTAATAGCAATAACGTAAAGTACATTAGGTAAAAAATACGTAAATTTCCAAATTCAGACTGCATGTGTGTGTCGGATGGGGCGGTGATGTCCGTATCTTGCATAGATGAGGTTGATGTATTATGAGAATCTATCCACTCCCTCTTGAATTTTCTGCCAGGTTGCATAGAGGTTTGTGCAGTGCTGACACTGGCTTGAGAGGCTCCTGGCTGTTCCAGAGAACTTGTAATGGAGCTAGCATATCTAATGATGGATGGTCTTGCAACTTGCATTGATGTGTTATCACCCCATCTTGGTCTCTTTTCGGAGGGGGAGTAATTGTTCGAATCCTCCTCCTTAAAAAGAAGAAAAATTTAGTATGGAAAAACGATTCCCCTTTGTACAGAAGAAAAAATTAAGATATTTAAGCACACTTTCAACTAGCTACAGCGAAGTTCGTTAAATGAGAGATATTTTCTTGTGAAAGCACAAAAAAAATGCTCATTTTTCCTTTAGTAGCCATGCAATTAGACTATAAATTAAGATGTATATGCATACTTACATCTATGTACGACTAAGTTTGTTAAATGTGAGAAAAAATCAAAATTAGTACAAAATTGAAAATTTTCTCCCCAAGAAAAAATTAGAACATAATTTGGTTTTATATAAATTGTAAGTTTTCTCATAAGAATTACACAAATCCCTGTCTTAATCATCAACCTTTTGTTTTCATAACTCAGTTAAGACACGTTTGAACTCTGGCTTCAAAAGGGACTCTCTGTAATTATAAACACATGTGGTTTTTAGACCGGAAAAAAGATTTTTTGATAATTGGGAAAAAGGGGCATTTTTTTTAACGAAATAACTAAAACTAAGGAATTTTGCTCGTTGACAGAGCAGTGGAGGAGATGTTTTTGTTTACATAATAGAAAAAAAGCTTACTTTGTGTTTTCTAGCGAGTATACTCATCATATTTTAGGGTTTGTATTGTTGGAGGGGGGAGGAGGGGGGGGGGGCTAAGTTCCCCTGAAATTTGAATTTACTGGTAAAGTGATTTTTTTTTTATTTGGAAATAAATAAAGATATTCAGTAAGCTATACTCACATTGAAAATTGACGGATCCATTGTTTCAAAGTTAATAATAATGGATGTATTATCTAGAATATGTCAAAACATAATGAAAATTAAATCGTAATGTATGAACATTTTTTACAAAAATCTCAAGTATGAATAAAAAACTAGTCCTTTATTTTTAACCAATCACCACTCGAGTTACCGTATATTGAGCAAGCACCAATGTCTATGATTGGCTCCTAAAAAATGAGTGTTGTCTCAAAAACCGGTTCAGTTGACTTATATAATTTTGACAATACTCATAAAACATGTTGGACCACGTTATATCATGCCAGCTTTAAAAAAAAATGTGCACGTGAAGCTGAAGTGTAATTCCAACGTGCAATTGACAACAATAATGCAATCTTTGCCAGCTTTTTAGAATGTTCACGTGTAAGTGTAGTGTCACACGCGTGGGTACTCTCAAAACATGTTTAACCACATTATACCTTAACAACTTAAAAAAAATGTACGTCAAACTGTCTGAGGGAGTTCTGACTCTCTTTGAAAAGGTGTAGAGGGGCAAGCAAATAGTATGGGAATTCCAATTAGGCAAGCAAATCCAGACGAGGCATACTACTAACAAGGAGAAAAGATTCTTATGAAATTTCAAAACTTTGGAACAGTTTTGTGCCACCCACCCAACTTTCTGACATTCGGTAAAATTTTCACCCAAGACGAAAATTTCAACATAAATTTTACATAATCGGCCAAAATTTAGCAAAATTCTTGACTTCTGCAGAAAATTCGGCATAAATCAGGTAGCGATTCGGTAACATTTATGAAAATCACCCCTCCCCAATAAAATGAGCCTCAGGACCCCCCTGAGTCTGAAGTCTATGAGTCCAATTCTCTTGACGGATTAAAAAATCTACTAAGCGTCCACTAAGAAAATAAAATGATCGTAGTCAATACATTAAGGTTAACTCAATTAAGAGCGATATTATACAATTTAATTATTGTAAATTAAAAAAAATTATCTCTCAAAAATCCTCGTGCTGCTCCGTCTCCCAAACCCTCCAAAAAGCTTAACTGTCATCTGGCTTTTACTGAAAACTGAAACAATGACGTAAATCAAGAGTTCTATTTAGACAATTCACGTTCGATAAGGAAAGAATTTAAAAGGAAAAACCCAATTTTATATTAAATTTTTTAATGAATAAACCCAATTTTGGGTTTATTTAAAATTTAGGTTTATTTAAAATATGGGTTTATTTGGCTTGATTTAAAAATAAATCCAATTTTACAGCAAATTTAACTAGCAAACTAATTTAATTATTACAATCAAACACTCATTTGTGGTAATTTCTCCTTTTTTTTAAATGCTTCATTGTTTTTTTGCAATTTATGTTAGTTTCAGGTTTCATTTCCTCATTTGTTGTAACTTCTGACTGTTTTAAGTTCGACATCTTATACAAGTCAATTTCTCAGTCGTTGTAACTTCTGACTGTTTTAAGTTCGACGTCTTATACAAGCCAATTTCTCATTCGTTGTAACTTCTGACTGTTTAAGTTCGACATCTTATACCAGCCAAATTTTGCTCGTTTTGCTTTTTTAATTTGCTCTTTAGGCTCATGAAATGCTTTTCTTTATCATTCAAAACGTGTATTTTGATTTTTGACTTCTGTATTTTAGTATTGGCCTCAGATTTGTGATCCATGAGCTCCAAAACACTTAAAAACAGATTTTGTTGGAAACAAGACATTGACTCGACTTAACTTAACTTATATCCCATCCGGCCTTTGTGGCTGTATTGGGGCTTCTTCTCTTCTCAGTAGTCGTTAAATATGGCGACGGTATTCGGTTCTATCTGGTGCAAGACGCAGGAATTGGGTGATGATCTGGCCATTGAAGTTGTCGTACAATCTCTTGCGAGGTCGGCCACGAGGTAGTGTGCCATGTGCCCATCCTTAAAACGTGATTTTGGGGAGTTGATTTGATGAAATTCGTCGGATATGACCAAGCCAGCGGAGTTGCTGATTTCTAATTCGGTCCATGATAGTCTAGGAGCAGTGGAAAAGTTTACGGAGGTCTTCGTTGGATACTCGGTCGATGTAGGAGATCCCTGCTATGGGATGGAGACATTTTGTTACAAATTCGGACATTCGCCTTTCATCATCAGCTTGAATTGACCATGTTTCAATTACATACATAGCAATGGGGATTATGAGAGAGTTAAAGAGCCGGACCTTCAATGATTTTGGTAGCAAGACATTATTTGTGGAAAACATCCTTGGTATATTTCGACTTGTGACAGGGCTGTTGCAATCTTAAGGATTTAAAATGGCTATGCTTAATCGGATAATTGATGAAGTGAAATTTAATGGGGTGTGGAGCATGGACCCAATGACCTTAATATGGGCCATTCAATAATTGAGTTTAGAATTTCTTGTGTGAATCTTAATTTAACACTCCTTAATATTTGTACTTTCCTGTTAAAAAGTATTTTGGTTGCAGAGGTAGCTGCAACCTAGTAAAGAGCGAACCACTGTCCCTAGGAACCAAAAGTTAAAAAACGTGTTTTGTAAAAAACTGCCTAGAAAGAAAAAAATGCCAGCTGATACTGACTCAGGAATGGTGACTATTATTTCGGTTCGTCTTAAAAGTAAAAGATTATTGGTGAAAGAAATTTATGGTGATTTCGAAATAAAGCCTGAAACCCCTCGGATAGGGCGTCAGATCAAAATGAAAAGTATACCTTTGAAATCAGCATGGTCGAAAAGATTGTACAGGGAAATTACAACCACCCTTCTTGAACAACAAGGAAAATCACTTTTTTTGCATCGGTAGCACTGATCTGTCTCCCGTTTTTTTTTTTTTTTTTCAGCAGGCCTAGCGGGCTACCAAAGCAAAATAGAGAGATGCTTAATGGCTAATTCAAAAGCTATTTCTCATATCTACGTGTTTTTTATAAATTCCGCCATCTGCAAGTGCCATACGGCACTAAAATGGCACTTTTTGTGCCATTTCTCAAGGGGCAGCACTATCAGGCTACCAAAACGTCGCAGACAGATTTTTATAGCTCATATAAAAGATATTGCTCATATCCACGTCCTTCGTATAAATTCCACCATCAGCAAGTTCCGAATTGCACTAAAAACGGGACTTTTGGTGCCATGTCTCAAGTGGAAAAGCTGAGACTAGTGGGCTACCAGAACTTTTATGAGTTATGTTTAATGGCTCATTTGAAAGCTATTGCTCATATCTACGTGATTTTAATCAGTTTTGCCATCCGTAAGTGCCAAATAGCACAAAAACGGCATCTTTTGTGCCAATTCTTAAGTGGAAAAGCTTCGAAGTATTAAACGGTACCACTGTAATAATTATGGTCAAAAACCCTTAACTGGATATTCACAAGCGACTCCTCCAGTATACTCCTCTCCCAGCCCCCTTAGTAAGTCTCATTAGTCCATTGGGAGAATTCACTATGAACTCTATAACACGGTCGAACAGAATTTCATAAATTGGGGTCTTGGGGAAAAATGAGTTCTGGGAGGGGCAGTTGCTCCCTCTGGCTCGTAGCAAATTATTCCCCTGATCTCAACCTATTGCCACTTATGGGTTGGAGAAGTATAGGCTTGTTGTTCTGGAACCACTCAATAGTTGTATATTAAAAGAAGGATTACTTATTGTTATACTTGCTTATTCAAATTATTTACTTAACAATTCCATTGTGATATTCTCTCCATACGTAAGATTGTTAATCCAAAGAGGAAGAAAGACAAATGAAAATAGTTTTGCAGGAACTCAGGTTATTCTCTCCAAAATTTTTGAAATGAAAACAAACTTAGTTGATAATACCATATATCTTACCTACACAAGAAACGATCTTTTTTTGAAATTTATATTCATTTCTGACTAATGAGTGGCTTTTTATTTATGGACAGGTCAAATAAATCCCTTAGCCTAAAGCCACATTTCTGTTGAGCTAGACAAATTTTCCGCAAGTATGTCGATACATACACCTGTCCGCCCAATTAACCTTTTGTGTCGTAGCTACTCGACTGGAGCTACTTTCTCAAGTGCTACTAAATTTAATTTTTTACAACAAAGAACTGAAGATCTATTGCTTCTTTTTATTTTTTTTAGAAAAAGAAATGACACTATGTTTTGATTTTTTTTTTTTTTTCACTCTGAATCTATTTTTTCTTTCAATTCTTGTACGGCTTCTTAGTTTTTCTCCTTAATAAGGGTAGAGGTGCCTTATCTCCCCTAGATTGGAGGTGATTAGAAATTATATAAAAAAATAAGTTTTCAACTGAAACTAAGGACCATCTTTAAAACTTAAAGTGAACAGAATCTATTCCGTATAAATAAAAGAGATCATAGCTATGTTGTTTCTAGATTAAATTTTAATCAAAAACGAGCATATATTAATTAAAAAACAAAGTTTTCCAAGGGAAGTAAAGAGCGCAGTTGAAACTTAAAACCAACAAAAATTATTACTTCACTGCCAATCTAACACATATCAATAAAACTAATGAAAATTAATCAACTGGTGATTTCTCTTTGTTTGTAACATTACAGAAAACAAGCGCTTTACTGAAAACACAAAAGCCAAGTATAAAAAAACAAGAATATTGATTTAGGAATCAAAAGTAAATACGTAGCCTCACATAAACAAACTAGTTTATAACACTTTTAATAGTCTTACAGAAGCTGTGATATCAGTAACTTTCAGTATAGAATTAAAATTGTCTTAAAAACTTAGGCAGAAAAATAATAAGCTTAAAGTCATTACACAACTTATCAAATAATGGATTGATTTATCAGGTAACAGTAGAAGGGCCATAATATCTCCCACGAGAACACCGTGCTGCCATCTACAATTTAGTTTAATGCCGACGGGGCACCATATATGGGCATAGACTCCCTAGGGGAAATGGATTTCTGAGAAATTGGTTGGGTAATCGAAGGGGAAGTGGATTTCCCAGAAATTGATTGCGTAATCGAAGGGGAAGTGGATTTCCGAGAAATTGATTGCGTAACCTAACCTAACCTCATGAGTTCGTGACCCCACACCATATATGGGCATAGACTCCCTAAGGGAAATGGATTTCCGAGAAATTGATTGCGTAATCGATTGGGAATTTTATTGATTCAATAACGGGAAACAGGATCACGTGTCTCCTTCTAAGCCAATCAGAGGGCTGATTACATATTAGCGGGAGAGGATTGCAGAGAATATAAGGAAAGGATTTTTGCTATAGTTTTTTTATTAGTCTGTGAATAGAATTCAAAGGAGTGAGAAGAACAGTTTGACTTTACTCATTTGGATATATATGTATTGATGATGATGAGTGGAATGTTTACCCTATTAGAAGTTGATAGTGGAGTTAGTAGCAATAATACAAGAGCACCAAACATTGCGGTGGAAATCACGAGAGGATCACGGCTTTGTCTGGAATGGGATGAAGTATATGCAAGATATGAGATATCCTTGAGCAAATTTAAAATGGAGGATCAATTATGTTTCGCTGCAAAAGTTGATATAGCACATGTGAATAGACTTCAATGTGCTTTAAGTGCATTAGTGAAACATATCGAGGACAATAAACTGTATCGCTAATTGTACATGCTTAGTATTATTGTTGTTGTAATTATTCAATAAAATTGTTCCGAAATCGAAAATGTTCCCTTTCTTTTCTGGTTAGGTTAGAATGCTAGGGCTAACGATTCATGGTCAGTCTAGAGTCGGCAGTCAGAGTGAAAGGATTGAAAAATGAATAAATTTGAGAAAGAGAGAATTATATCGATTATAGTTCTTTGGAAAAACATTTGATATTGGATGACGATTTTTTCGAGTTAACTTTTCAACGCCGAATAATCTCCCGGGAAACACTTGCCATTGTATTAAAGCTGATTCTCCCCCATTGGACTATTGTATGAAGCTTTGTCAATGTGACTCAAATGCTTATACTCAATTTATTGATATATTAATTGGAACAAAGCAGAATCATATCGTGGATACACTTTTGAAAACATTGCCAAACCTCATGAGTTCATGACCCCACTCCATATATGGGCATAGACTCCCTAGGGGAAATGGATTTCCGAGAAATTGATTGCGTAACCTAACCTAACCTCATGAGTTCGTGACGAGACTCCATATATGGGCATAGACTCCCTAGGGGAAATGGATTTCCGAGAAATTGATTGCGTAACCTAACCTAACCTCATGAGTTCGTGACCCCACACCATATATGGGCATAGACTCCCTAAGGGATATGGATTTCCGAGAAATTGATTGCGTAATCCATTGGGAATTTTATTGATCCGATAACGGGAAACAGGATCACGTTTCTCCTTCTAAGCCAATCAGAGGGCTGGTTATAGATTAGCGTGAGAGGATTGCAGAAAATATAGGGAAAGGACTTTTGCTATAGTTTTTTTTTATTAGTCTGCGAATAGACTTCAAAGGAGTGAGAGGAACAGTTTGACTTTTCTCATTTGAATATATTTCTGTTGATGATGATGAGTGGAATGTTTAACCTATTAGAAGGTGATAGTGGAGTTGGTAGCAATAATACAAAAGCACCAAACATTGCGGTGGAAATCACGAGAGGATCACGACTTTTGTCTGGAATGGGATGCAGTATATGCAAGATATGTGATATCCTTGAGCAAATTTAAAATGGAGGATCAATTATTTTTCGCTGCTAAAGTTGATGTAGCACATGTGAATAGACTTCAATGTGCTTTAAGTGCATTAGTGAAACATATTGAGGACAATAAACTGTATCGCTAATTGTATATGCTTAGTATTATTGTTGTTGTAATTATTCAATAAAATTATTTCGAAATCGAAAATGTTCCCTTTGTTTTCTCGTTAGGTTAGAATGCTAGGGCTAACGATTCATGGTCAGTCTAGAGTCAGCAGTCAGAGTGAAAGGATTGAAAAATGAATAAATTTGAGAGAGAGAGAATTAGATCGAATCTGGTGTCTATGGAAAAACATTTTATTTTGGATGATGATTTTCTCGAGTTATCTCTTAAACGTAGGATATTCTCTTAGGAAATACTTGACAATATAATGAAAACTGATTCTCCCCCGTTGGACTATTGTATGAAGCTTTGTCGATGTGACTCAAATGCTTATACTCAATTTATTGATATATTAATTGTAACAAAGCAGAATCATATCGTGGATACACTTTTGAAAACATTGCCAAACCTCATGAGTTCATGACCCCAATCCATATATGGGCATAGACTCCCTAGGGGAAATGGATTTCCGGAAAATTGATTGCGTAACCTAACCTAACCTCATGAGTTCGTGACGGGACTCCATATATGGGCATAGACTCCCTAGGGGAAATGGATTTCCGAGAAATTGATTGTGTAATCGAAGGGGAACTAAATTTCCGAGAAAATGATTGCATAATCGGTGAGGAGAATGTTTTGATCCGATAACGGGAAACAGGATCACGTGTCTCCTTCTAAACCAATCAGGGGCCCGGAAATTTTAGCGGGAGAGGATTGCAGAAAATATAAGGAAAGGATTTTTGCTATAGTTTTTATTAGTCTGTGAATTGAATTCACTAAGTTTCTAGTTAGCAGTGTCATAATATGAGTGAACAAGTTGAGTTAGAAATATCCTTTTATTGCAACTGTTCTATTTGCATAGGTCATTTTCATGATTTTGAACATTCTCATGAACCTACTGCATGTTTAGACAGCAAAGAGGCAGATATAGATGAGAAGAATCTAGAGGAAATGAGAAGAAAAATTATATGTGATATGGAGAGAAATTTATATCGATTGCAAGTAAGCTCACATAAAACAAGGTTTGATATGACAGAAAAGGAAGATAAAATGAAGAGACTGGGAAAAGAGGGATTTCTCTATAGCGTAAGAGACAGCAGTGAAAACCCAATGAAAATGTGTATAAAGCAAGATATAACTCTGAATATTACGATGAATATATTCTAAGAGAAGAAAAAAACTGGACATTTAAGAGAAAACATAAGAGGTCATTCTACGGAAAGGATTTTAAACAACGAAACCGTGGTGGAAGAGTTCTCATATATGATTTAACGATAAATCTAATGTGTGGGGTCACGAACTCATGAGGTTAGGTTAGGTTACGCAATCAATTTCTCGGAAATCCCCTTCCCCTTCAATTACGCAATCAATTTCTCGGAAATCCACTTCCCCTTCGATTACCCAACCAATTTCTCAGAAATCCATTTCCCCTAGGGAGTCTATGCCCATATATGGTGCCCCGTCGGCATTAAACTAAATTGTAGATGGCAGCACGGTGTTCTCGTGGGAGATATTATGGCCCTTCTACTGGTAACATCTTGGTCTCACCTAGTATTACTCGAAATGAAGAACATATCAACCGTAATATGAACTCTCAAAATCCAGCTATTTATCTCTGTAAAACGGATAATTTTAAGTTGTAATACAAATTCTAAAGCGAGTTTGTAGTGAAACTTCGAACTTGTCTACAAAATAATCACGAAATGTCCTTTTCAGATCCAAAACGAAAGTTAGTCATTGAACTGAGCTCATTGTGCATAATTAATGCCAAATTAAACGAAAAAATAAATAAAGCAACAATCTTTACGGTACCAAAAATCCTATATTGTTTTGTGTTTTCAGTAAAGCACTAGCTTTCTGTAATGTTACAAACATGGAGAAACATCACCAGTTGATTTATTTGCATTAGTTTTATTGATATATGTTAGATAGGCTGTGAAGCAATAATTTTTGTGCGTTTTTAAGTTCCAACTTCACTCTTTACTTCCCTCGGAAAAACTTTGTTTTTTCAATTAATCTATTGTCAGGAAGTGAATAGTACTAGAGTGAATAGTATCTGTACTGATAAGTGATTAAACGTAAACAGTGTTAGAAATACTAGACTTTATCTACAATAAACATAATTACAAGTGAGAAGATTTTATCGGAGTGAATGTGCTGTCAAATTTGTTGATGGATTATATACGGCTCAAGCAGCTTGTTTTCTACAGCCCGGCTGTGATAATTAAAAGTGTGACATATGCCAATTTGGTTGAAAATGAGTCATGAGTAGAATGCATCTATGGAATACCACCGCTGCTATAGGAAAACATTTCTACCGCTGCTATAGGAATTACCATGCTATTTGCTTAATGCCCTTGGACCATACTATTTGCTTAATGCTCTACACCTTTTCAAACAGAGTGAGTATCCTCTCACAGGGCCTTCCATTTCTACAAGACGTATAGGAATTCCCATACTATTTGCTTAATGCTCTACACATTTTCAAAGAGAGTGAGTATCCTCTCACATGGCGTTATACTTTGCAGGGACGTATAGGAATTCCCATACTATTTGCTTGATGCTCTACACCTTTTCAAAGAGAGTGAGTATCCTCTCACACCTATACTTCCTTGGTACCTTTCCAAGCAAACTGATAAAAAAACACGTCTTTAGCAACTTCGTTCATCCTGATAGTGTAGGCACTTTCAAGTACACATGGAATTACACAAGAATATACAGTGTGGTTTGACGTGTACATTGCAAAAAGCGACCAATCCTTTACCTATAAAGTGGTCAAACACGTTTTGGAACTATGGTTGAGATTGTATAACGCTGCCAGGTGGGTTTTTGAAGCAACACCCATTTTTTAGGACCAATCAGAGAGAGTGATTAGTAATTGGATTCAAATATAAGGAGTGATTTTCATTCGCTCTTGAGATTTTGTATATAGCGGACATGCGTTATGATTAAATTTTCATAAAGTTCTAAGACACCATGGATACAGCATCTGATATTATTGACTTGGAAGCTTTGGCTACAGCTATTTATAATGTGAGTTCAGTTTAGTAAATTTTCATAGTTTATTTCCAAATAAAATCATTTTACATAGTCACCCCTCCAGTAAATTCAAATTCAGGGTATACCCCCCCACAATACAAACTCCACTATATGATGTTTATACTCGATAGAAAGCGTAAAATACACTCTTTCTTCCATTACATAAACCCCATCTTCCCTCCCCTCCTCTGTTTACGAGTTTAATTCATTCATTAGAAATAATTCTTTTTCTTAAAAAATGTCATTTTCCCATCATGCATTTAAAATATGCCCTATTTGCAGTCTAGATAAATCCATATGTGTTTAATTTTCTTACAAGAGGGTGATTTTCATAAAACAAACATCACACGCGTGATATCGGAAATGATTAAACCCGTTAACTACATCCTGCTTATTAATTCGCGTCAATTCGGATAGCGGCTTAACCAAAGGTTTCGTTGAAAAAGGGATAGTTTTTTGGTCAAATTAGCAAGAGTAAATCCTTTGAAATGCAAAGAGGGGATGGGTGTTAGTTTCATATAGTATTTGTTATCCATTTTGAGTACTAAGTGTTTATATGGGATAAAGTGTTTATATGGGAGGCGGGGACGGGGCAGTGTATCAATTCTAACACCTTCGTTGTAAGGTGAAAACAAACTGTTTCTTCGCATGAAAAGTAAGGGGGGAGGGGGTTTAAGAAAAGATACATAGCTGTATTATGCGTAAATTTAATAACATTTTTACCTTCGATTGCAAATTTTAGGCGTGTTAGCTGTGTGTTAACAATCTCTTTAATCTTATTTAAAACATATATACTGGAATATTTAAAAAAAATTTCTAACGTGTAAAAAATAGAAACACTTATTTCTTTCCTAAGACTACAGACTACAGTTTTTCTATATCTATTTTTCACAAGTTATGTACTAAAACGTTTGCTTTCTAAGCCTAGTATATTTCATGCAAATTTTTACTTTTTGTTTTGCTGAAATAAGGAGAGAGGTTTCTTTGCGATAAATGCTTTCTAGACAAAATTCTGGTTATGGGGCGGGGGGTACTAATTTTTCTTCTGTAAAAGAGGGATCATTATTTCATACTAAATTGTTTCTTCTTTTTAAGGCCAATTATGAAGAATGTGCGCCTCCTCCTGAAAAGAGAGCAAGGGGTAATAATAAAACCCCTGCGAAGGCGACAGTTATGCAGTATGGCCGCTGGCCAAGGCCCATGCAAGCTGCTTTGTCAGGGCCTTCAGGCACACAAGTGTAACCGGGATTTGGAAATGTAAGCATTTTTACCTGGTTATAGAAATATCTACCTATTTCTTTCGAACTTTTTTTCAACCTTTTCTTTTCACCATTTTTCAATATCGGGTGGGCTTTTTAGGTGTTCATTTTTTTTCCGTGTAATAAAAAAAAACGATTAACTAAGTTATATTTTGGCTACTTTATATGAAGTGTGGGGGCAAGTATTTAGTTAAAATAAAGCTAGGAGGGGGAAATTAAGTTTTGAGTGAGGTGTAAAAATGCTACTTATTTAATACCCCGGTAAACATCTGACTTGAAATGCTTCAGAATAAATAAGGTATTGCTTCTTTTTGAACTTTCTGGGGGCGGAGGCAAGTATTTAGTTAAAATAATCCTAGGAGGGGAAATTAAGTTTTGAGGGGGTTGTATAAATGATACTTATTTAATACCCCGGTAAACATCTGGATTAAAATGCTTCAGGTGAAATAAGGCTATTGCTTCTTTCTGAACTAATCACAGTTCCTTGAAAAATATTTTTATAATGTACTTTACTTTATTGCTATTACAAATAGTAGATTTGTAAACGGGTAGATTTGTACGAAAAGGAATCTGCTTCTAGTTTGATCGCTATTTTTTATGGATGGCTAGATTTGTAGGAAAAAGAGTCAGTTTTTTTAATGAGGTATTAAGACAATTATTGAGTTGATTTTTTTACTGTATTTTATTGCTATTAGTCAAACGTTGCGATCTGTGTGTGAGCGTGTAAGTGTGTGTGAGCGTGTACGTGTGTGTGTGTGTGTGTGCGCGTGTGTGTGTGTGTGTGACCGTGTGCGTGTGTGTGCGTGTGAATGTGTGTGTGTGCGTCTGTGTGTGTGCGCGTGTGTGAGTGTGTACGTGTGTGTGTGAGCGTGTACGTGTGTGTATGTGTGTAAGTGTGCGTGCCTGTGCGTATGTGTGTGTGTGTGTGTTTGTGTGTGCTATTAACAAAATTTGTAATTTATTATGCACTTGTCTTATAAATAATGCTATAAGCAAAATTTGTAATTTATTATGCATTTGTTTGATAAATACGAATCCAATTAAGAAAAAAACTATTTGTTTGATAAATAATGTGAATACAAATTCGACTAAGAAAAAAATAAATAGTGTGCTATAATTGTGATAAAACTTTCCTCTAAAAAAGAGCTCAATCCATTCATTTTAGTTTCAGGGGGAAGCTACAAAAACAACTGCCTTCCCTGGCCCAGGACTTCAGAATATCATGGGTAATTGTCCCCTCTCGCCGGATGATGTTAGTGAAGGTACGTCGTTTACTATTCCCCTGGACTTTCAATTTACAACGGAAGAAATGGATAGCCCTATGGAATTTATTGGATCTAATGTTCCTGGGGACACTTTTTACGAGGAATTTGTTATTAATGAGTTGGGTCCTGTGCAAGTAGGTGCAGAACATGAAAATAGTTTCACGTCCCCGGAACTACGTGAATTTAATTTGCTGGACTTTGCTCTAGGTCACTTGCAAACACATAGGGTAGATTTTAATCCCCCCGAGGAAAACCTGGTTGATGGGAGTGTCATTTTAACAGACCCTGTAAATGTTCTTCATACATACATTGACTGAATTCGAGCACCTATTGAGATTCAGATTCAGAATTTGGGGGGAGGGTTCAGGGGGGGGGATTAAAGCATCAGTAAATAAAAAAGTTTATTTACAAAAGGGGACATCTGGGGACATTTTTTATTTTCATTTTTCAACTGGCAACCAAACTTTTTACCCTGGTCTAAATGAATTTAAGAGTAACTTCTTCAATTGGGTTAATAAATTAATATTAACTTTGGACACATTCAACGAGAGGGGAGTGGGTCCACCATTTTATACATTGAATACATGGATCTGAATCTCAATAGATTTAAAAAAAAACTTTATTTTAAGAGGGGCGGGTAGTAATCGACAAAGAAAATGCCACCCAGATTTGTTTGCTACAGGGTGAGTTCAGAGTTTCAATTTTGAAACAGGGCTGCAATACTTTAAATATGTATTTTTAGCAGCAGCCCATAAAACATTAAAAAATAATTCAACTATGAAAAATCTCGACAGACTTGCACGTAACGGTGGAAACAATTTTTCTAAAGTAAGTTTTAATTGTTTAGAGGGAAAATATCCGGTGTCCTTAAAAAAAATAACCATATTTGAAAAAGTAAATGAAAATCTTGGGTTGGGGGTGGTTGTTCTCCAGTATGACACAGAATTTGTAAATTGGGGAAAGAAACCGAATAAAAAAGGGGTTTTATAGTCAGTTAGGACACCGTTGTTAGATAATGTTAAAAATTAGGTTTGAATTATCTATGAGCCTCCCAAAGATGTAAATTCCTATGGTCAATTTTTCCCCGTTACGGCAATAAGTCGACTCTTATCTCAAGGCTCGAAGAAAGAGGAATGTCACTATTGCCCCATGTGCATTTCCTCATTTAGATCTGAAGGAACATTCAAAGATCACAAGAGATATTGCAAAATTAATGGCACTCAAAGAATAGAAATGCGGGCAGAAGGCAAAGATACTTTACAATTTAAAAACTTCCAAAATTCCCTGCTACAGGTTGATAAAATATCTTTGGACTGTGAATCAAGACTGGTGGAGGTATCAGACCCATCAAGGCCAAATATAGTGAAGGAACACAAACTAATTGCGTGTTCCTATGCGCATGCCCGTCGCCATTCTAACAATAAATGCGATTGCAAGAGTTTTTTTTACTATAGATAAGGAGGGTACGATGGATAAGTTGTCAGTGTCCTGAATAAAAACAGCGAATGGTGCAATTTCATGATTGTGTGACAGTAGCTATCCACTGCTATTTTCAGATAAGGAGCAACGGGCACTAGAAAAGGGGACAATTTGAGAATGATTTCATTAATCGAATATCTGAACTTTGTTTAAATTTGACCGAGGGCAATGTTCAACTACCAGAAGTAGTTTAGCAACAGGCAAAGCAACAACGTTCCATTGGACGTACATTGGCCTCCAAAAACAAAGGAAAGAATTTTAAAAGGAAACGTCTTCTTCCGGCGGGCGGTAGCTTTTTCACACTTTTTACTACCGACATTTGCAGGACTTGTAAACAGTTTTCTCTAGAGAATGGCCAAACCCTATAAATTGACTCCAATAGAACTCGCTCTCTAGCCCGTGGAACACTTTGAGGACAATCTGAGTAAATTCATTGACAACGAGAGTTTTGAGGATGATAAAAAGTGCTTTTACTTCAAGATGCACTTCGCCGAGTGGACAAACATAAGCCCTATCTTGCGAAGAACAGTGGTATTGATCACAAAAAAGAACCATCTTCTCAGGATTCTGCTGCTGCTGGAACACAATTAAAGAAGGAGGAATTGGATTCAATTTTGTCGAGCATTGGAAATATACTGTCTCACTCATATCGTGAACAAAGTAAACGACTCCTAACATATCTCATGGAAAGTGGTCAAGATCATATTGAAGTTGAGAGGAGGGGAAAGGAGATTATAATTCAGGGCAAGAGATATAATCTACTTGATTTAATCTACGATATGGTTACAAATCGTAAAGGACTATTATCATTTGACACTCATCTATACAACTTTCTAAATACATTAAACATACCCAAAGGCCTTATTAGCAATAGGCAAATTCTAAAATAAATTGAATGAACATGCACCATCGTCGTCAACACCATTAAAATATTAACATGAAGAAGAAGAAGAATATTTTAAATCAATTTTGGAAAAGACTAGCACACCTAGCGGAAACTTGACAATAAGGAGGAGCAGCACACCACTGATAGCTAGACAAAAGCGAAGACTTATCAAGTCAAATTCACCACCACCGCCAACCACTAGTATACAAAGGGTAGCGGACGTTACACTACACGTTTACATTCAAAATGGTTGAAGTTCTGAAACGTGTTTATGAAAATATTGGTGAAGTGGGAAGTTTAAGTTCCCCCACCACTCTTTCCAAAGTCACTGGTGTTCACACTAAAAGTGTACAAGACTATCTACAAAATGAATCAAGTTACACTCTGAATAGAAAACATAGGCTTCTTGCTAATCAATATCAAAAAACTACAGCCTTTCTCCAACTGCATATAGTTCAAGCACATTTCTTGACTCCAGATAAGATTCAAAGACGTCAGAATACGCCTCACAGGTACGTTATACTTACAATCAGTGTTTTTAGTCGCTATGCATATGCAATTCCATTGCAGTCAAAGAGGGGTGTTGAAGTTACTCAGGCTATTGAAAGTATTATCGAACAGGATTTGTATAAAAAAAATTCAAACGGATCATGGTAGTGAATTTGTTAATCCGCATGTTGAAAAAGTAGCAGTGAAATATAATACACTGCTCTATCATCGTCATAGTCCTATAAAGGCTGCATTGATAAAACGATCGATAAGAACTATTTGACTTTTAATTTTAAGATATTGTACATTGAAAAATACATCTGCTTGTATTCATGATTTAGATAAAATCATGTTGATTTATAATCAACGGCCTCATCGATCATTGTCCAATTCAACCACAATGGAAGTTCATCATTCTAATCATGATACAATTGACACCTTTCTTAAACAATATTCCAATGAAACGATTGTCAAGAAAAAATTCAACATTGGTGATACTGTTTGAATTAATAGAACAACTAATGTTTTTGAAACAGGGTAATTACTTGTGGTCCACAGAACTTTTTAAAGTGGCAAAAATCCTACACACTAAACCCATAACTTATAGTTTTCGTGATAACAAAGATGAAGAGATTCTCGGCGGCTTTTATGACTATGAACTACAAAAAGTTAAAAACAATAGTGAAATCTATCAAATTGAAAAGATATTAAAGACTCGTACTCACAGGGGTAGGAAATAGTTACTTGTTCGGTGGCTAGGATACAACTCTGATTTTGATTCTTGGATCAGTGTTGAAGATATTGACAATGCCCAATGATTTCTATGTAACATTTATGTCCAACGTTTCTGATCCTCTTTACAATGACTTGAATATAACAAGTGATTTTTGGACGAAACTCTCCCTCGCCATCAAATTCTATGAGGGAAAGTATAAAGTGGCTCTTGTTGACTGTACTCTAAAAAATACCCATGACATCCTGAGAAAGGATCGTTTGTATGACATAAAAGTTATACCATTCGATTGGTCACTCTTTGTCGCCTATGAATAGGTCGAAGCACTTAAATCTAGCGAATATTCACACGTCAAATTGAAATATATTGAATACGATAATATGACAAATTTGTGTCGTACAATCAATAGAAAAATCTCATATCGCAGGAATGGCACATTCTATATTAAGTAGTCATTGGAACACGATAGGATTTACATTACCTCACCTGTTGACACTGAAATGATTATTCTCAATGATAATCTGAAGGATCTTCTAGGCTTTAAACATAATAAGATCAATGGGAAAAACACTGGCACTGTTTACAAGATGGATCAAGTTATTTGTGCTGACTATCCACCTGGTTTCGCCTCGGACTCTTGCATATTTCTCTATGCATCTTTTGGAAAACACCGAGAGTCGGTCATTCAAATGTCCCCCTCCTACGTGTTCTTGAACGAAAAACAACCCATGAACTTGTTCATCACTATAATATAAAGCATCTTCAGTATGTTACTGTAAACACTTCGTATTTGGAACTCTGTCAGTTAACACTAAGAAGTAAATTGGGTGATCCTCTAGCAATAACAAAAGGCTTAGCAGTGATTACATGTCATTTTCGACCTATTGTCGGCGACACCACCATCACCTAAACTGAACAATAGAAGAATTCCATAGAAGAACGTCATGGCATGTTCAGATGTCGTAGCTATACCTACAAACAGTTTCTCAACATTTACGTTGACTTACCTCAATTGAACGACTTTCTAGTGGAAAATATACTTACAAGCGTGTTTAATATTGATTTTTGTGCCTTACGAATAAAATGTTCTAAAAATGAATTTGAGATTGTTTACTAATAAATGAAAAATGTATATACATGATAAAAACGACTTTTTCTACTCTTTAGATTTCATCTTCTACTAGGTATAGGTATTGTTGAAGAGCAGCTATTGTAGGCAGAATGTCTGAATTCTCATTATATTGACCCTAGCGTGCTGCAATGTCAGGACCACATTTTCTACAGTAGAGTGTAACTTAACTTTTGTCATATCCCTTTGTATAGTCAAAGATGCTATTCTCATTCATTTTTTAGAATTTACATGTTTCAAGTTGTTAATTTGAAGTAATGTCATATACAGTGTCCTCAAGTGGCGAGTCACATTCCGTCACAGCCAAATAAAAATCAGTGGGCTTATAATCATAGTAGCCATTGTTTTCACAACTATGACATGGAAACCCAATTCTTTTCTTGCTTTAACAGTTTAATTGTTGAACTGGCTCCTTCACCCAAGACAATCTAAAGCAATGACTATAACAATCTCTTAGCAATAAACTAAAATCACGGTCAAGATTCTTTCCAATCATACCAGGATATGTATTCTCCCATTGATTGCATTTATCATAGTGGCAATTGGATAGTGGCAAGTGGCATAGGTGTCCTCTAGGATGAGAGTCACACACCTCTTCAAGACAGGAATTACAACCTTTAATTTGTATAGCTTATCCTCTATGCAATTTACATGGGCTGCATAATTTACACTTTTCATCATACTCATCAATCATTGTACAATTCTCACATGATGGCGAGCTGCCCAGTGTGTATTTGCATAGTGGATATGTATGGAACATTTTTTCATGTGTTGACACTCTCACTGCCCCAATGAAACAGAGCTAGCAACAACAAGAAATTGACTGGGATAGATAGAGAGAGAGAGAGAGGAGTAAATCCTCCTTGAACACCATCTTTCTCACGAGAAAAAAGTCCTAAATTTCTAAGCTAGTGTTTTTCTGCATTCTGCAGTAGCTAGTGCACTATACAATCTCAACTATAGTTTCAAAACGTGTTTGATCACTTTGCTTGGAATGGAACATAATCTACCCAAAGTATAAGGCCGTGTGAGGGGGTACTCACTCTCTTTGAAAAGGTGTAGAGCATTAAGCAAATAGTATGGGAATTCCTATACGTCTTGTAGAAATGGAAGGCCATGTGAGAGGATACTCACTCTCTTTGAAAAGGTGTAGAGCATTAAGCAAATAGTATGGGAATTCCTATACGTCTTGTAGAAATGGAAGGCCATGTGAGAGGATACTCACTCTCTTTGAAAAGGTGTAGAGCATTAAGCAGATAGTATGGCCCTAGGGCATTAAGCAACTAGCATGGTAATTCCTATAGCAGCGGTAGAAATGTTTTCCTATAGCAGCGGGGGTATTCCATAGATGCATTCTACTGTCATGTATGTGTTGTGTCGTGGGTAAGCTCAGCACGAGCAATTGATTGGTGCAGTCAGAATTATCTTATCTTGTACCGTTACAAAGATCAAAAAGAGGCATATGCCAGGTTTGACAGAAGAGGATTAAACCACTATAACGGTATTTGGAGCTATAATGGCATTTGTATTCTTTTTTATGAAGGAAAAATAATCAAGCGAATTAGAATCAAGTTGCCATCAAGCCATTGGCCAATCGGAGACAACGCCAAGACAGTTTGTCTGAGTAAGAGGCAAAGCTGGCATAAGCCTTTTTCAGGATTGTATAAAAATTACGTCATTTTCACTTGTTGATAGTATAGTCTATCATCCATCCATCCTAGAGCAGAACTAAGCTAGATAGCCATAGAACTTAGGGATGATCGAGATTTTTGGTTTGACTCATGACGATTAAAGTCAACTGAACTTGTATGCAAAAGGGGTAAGGGGGCTGAATTTCCTTGGACTCACAGGTGAACAAGTGACCTAAGCCTTATAGGCTTGCCCGCTTAGAGTCTCAGACGGACCACCGTTTTTTAGGATTGACACATAACAGACAAGTTCTCTGGAATCGCAGGTGAACGGGGAGACCTATAGTTTTCCAAATCTTTTGGTAAAGGGCCCGGGAAAACGGTGGGAGTAGCAACGCCAAAAATAGATAGATTTTGAATTTGATTAGAATTTTTTTTAGGAAAACGACATAAAATGAAATAATTTTGAATTCACTCGGAATTTTAAATTTAGTTTATACCCCTGAAAGGAGCATACAAAGTTGGTTTAGAATATGAGTCCTTTTGAATATAGAATCCTTTTATCTCCACCAGTCTCATCCTTCAGAGTTACCACAGTCGACGAATTTTTCTCTGTTTTTTAGCTCTCTTTAAAAGTTACAAAAGTGGCGCATGTCGTACTTTTAATAATCACAGCCGAGCCTTTCCTTCCAAGGAGAACCCTTTCTCTTAAGTTTTCACTCCAAGTTAAAGCGTTATACTCCAAGTCAAGTTATGAAATCACCATGACATCTCTGAATCCTCTGTTTTACGAGCTCTTTCTGTAATCTTGGGCCCTTTCCCTGGGTCTATATGGGAAATGTCGCTCTTGGGGCCACAATTTCCTAACTTTCAATGAATCCTATTAAACTGGCAATTTTAAAATTTGGTCTGGCTTCAATTAGATCTATTGGGTCACCCTGGAACACAAACGGGGCTTAAACGATATGGGATTATCACATTAGATTCGGGCTTTATGTTTGGCACTAGAAGTTTAAATTTAGCTATTGAATGATATCTCGTCCAATTTTCTACGATTATCCCTTCTACATAATGAGATAAGGACAAAATATCTTGTCGGCCTTATTATATAAAGCAGATGACTGTAGAAGCCGCATATTCCAGCAAAAATCATGATATCTAGGGTTGTTTTAAGTTAAGAAACGCTGGGATAGCACCCAACCACCTTACAAATCCCTTCTTTGCTCTGGGAACCTCAGAGGTCTGTTATGGCTGAATTTTCATCGAAAAATGGGAAATTTCATGATTTAGGAAGTAGTTTTGTACTTTCTTACATATTCTGTATGATTTTAATAGTTGTGGATTTACTTACATCCTTCCCCCCTGAAAAAATACCTGCTTATGTACCTGGCTCAGAAACAATGTTAAATTTTGGACTTTGTGTTTTGAAAAAAATTGCAACGATTGTCAGAAAAAGTTTGCGATTGCCTTTTTCTCTTATAAAGCTTTGCTTGTTTGTTTTTGTTTTTTTTTCGTCACCCCCCTGTAGATTACTTGTTTAAATCGCCCTTTATTTATTTGTCTCTTAGGAGAATAAGTTTTGATGTGTTTGAATAGTAAACATGGAGGTTAATGAAATGTAAATGAATTTGAAATGTAAGACATTTCATGTCTTCCATGTCATGTCAATGTCTACTGTCAATGTGCTGAGCTTACCCACGACATGGCAGATGGATGATGGTAGATGTTGAGATGGAGATTGATCAGTCAATCATTTCCATGTAAGACATGGAGGATGAATCAGATCATTTCAACTGGAGGAGATATCCGAATCAATCATTTATGCAGAGAAAGGAGAAGAATGAACAATCTTAAATGCTGAATAATTCATGTTATAACTTTTAACGCATTAAATATATGAGCTGTTGGATTTGATCCCAGTTACTTGTAACAACGATGTAAACCAAGCTTTTCTTTGGGGTTTTACGAACTTTGTTAAAAGCTTAGTTTAAAAAACAGCCCATTTTCGGGTAATTTTATGGAAACTTGATTTGAGTTGCTTGAGCACTTCAACTTTTGCAGTAACTTTGATTTGGCTTCACCAATAAAATTTTTGAGAGGAGTGACACTTTAGCTTTGTTTTTTGCCATCTTTCGCCCTTGAGAATGAACGTGCTCTGTAATTTTTCCTTAAAAGACACTCATTGTAATAAAGGTTAAGAAAAAATTCCATTATTAGCAAAATACGTGCATGTCAGATACCAATAATAAGTACACAAGGCACTTGAAGTTGCGAGTCCCTCGTCCACAAAGACGACCAAGTTTTAAAACGCAATTACAGCTTTCGAGTCTTTCAGTTACCTTCCACTTTCATTTTTTTGGTACTTGTTTAGAATCCAGTAGCCGCGCGAGAAAAACCGGATCGAGAAAGACCGAGATGCTATATGAAAAAAGGGTTTTCTCTAGCTTGTGAGGTGTTGCTCACTCCGTGACAAAGGTTTAAACTTCAGTTTTTTGGGTGTTTAGGGGGACTAAAAGGTACCTAGGTTGGGTTAGGTTAGGTATATGCTATGCTTTACAATACCCCAAACCCCACCCCTATTGTGCAAATATATAGCCCAAATATATTTCTGAACTATTATATTTTCATCCTATTTTGTTTTATTTCAGTAGCATTAACAAAACTTCACTTATTGCGTGACTACTGGATTCTAGACAAGTACCATTTTTTTTCCATATGTACATCAGCAAGTCGAGTGAATGTTACGGTTGAGAACTTGCAGTATCTTATCGAACCTAGCTGATACTGTGAAACTATCTGTTAATTTCCATAATCATACGACTATAAAACTACCCTGGAAATTGGTAAACTACGTGACAAGGGTGGTGCACCTATAAGCTGAACCATGAAGAGACAAGAAAAACAAGAAAATTCACAACTATTGGAACAGAGAAAATGCAAACATTTTGGCAAAGACTTCCGCTCAGCCGTCCTCATCGCAGAAAGAAAAAAAAGCTTACGAAAAAAAAACCATAAAACAAAAATAGAAGAGTCACTTTCACAAGTGAAAAGTAAAACGGAAACTAAATAAAAACATAGAAGATGAATAGCGGACAACATTTTCATTATAAAACGTATTTCTTAGAAAGCTTTCCCTAACCCGTTCCAATTGCCTCCGTCCCAAACATAGAAAACAAAACTGCAAACTGAACTGAGGCCATTGAGAAAAATGGGTAGAGACTGGAGATTGTAGCACTTTTGGACGGAGGGGGGATTGGTCATACTGCTTTCTTTCGTTTCTATACTTTTTTATTTATTCAAAGAAGAGGATTTTTAACCGGCCAGAGGACCATCGCAAATCTTACACCAATTTTAAAATTTGTTCAAATTCATCTTGAAGCGTTAACCTTTTTGAATTTTAGAATAAAGCTTACCATTAGAAAGCAGAAACACAGCGTAAGAAGCAGAATGTTGGTAGAGCTACTTCAGACACTCTTCTCCGACATAGACTATTAGATTTTACATTAGCTCGGGCACTTTATGATCTAGCCAAAGGACAAGTAAAATAGACTAAAATCGAAGATAAAGGGGAAAAACGAAGAAAAAGGACAAAACCAAAGTGTTTTCCTGTAGCAGTAGTAGTTTCTTCTCGGTTTTATCTCTTTCTATATTCATCCAAAACTTGCTCTAACATTTTAACCTATATCCAAAGACCTCCTTTAACCTATAACATAAAGTATATTTTACCTGCTTTGTAAAGTTGTTCAGCTGCTTGTTTCGCCTGCTCATCATTAGCCACTTCATTTTTACTTCTATTACACTGCAAGATGGAGATAAGTATGCTGCAAAAGCTTCCTGACGTCTCTTTTTTAATTGCTTCCTCTAAAGAACGTCCAAATTCTATAAGAAAAAAGGGACTTAAGTAAATGCAGAATTTATTCTAAGTCTTCGCTGAGCTAAACACCCAAAGACTTTTTACTACTACTACTACTACTACTACTACTACTACTACTACTACTAACAACTAACCGCAGCACCAAGCAGCCTGAGGCCAACACAGCTACGCACGCTCCTCCTCCATTCCAATATATTCAAAGCCTCCCTTTTTACATCCGCCCATGAAGTTCCCTTTTCATTTAAATTTTTCTTTATGACGTCCTCCCACCCCAGACGAGGACGACCTGCTTTCCGTTTAGCCCTAGACGGTTGGCCGAAAAGAACAATCTTCGGCAATCTGTCATCCTTCTTCTGTACAACGTGTCCTAGCCACCTCAACCTTTCTTTCATTATAGCCCTAGAGAGCGGGGTTGAACCACATTTTTCGTATAGCCTATTATTTCAAATACGGTCAGTCAGCCGGGTACCCAGAAAAATCCTTAAGCAATTTCTCTGGAAAACATCTAGCAAATCTTCATCCGCTTTTCGGAGCGCCCATGCTTCAGAGCCATATTTGACCCCTGTCATCACTGCAGCTTCTAATATTCTAATCTTGGCTTGCAGAATTATCTTCTTGTTCTTCCAAACTTTTTTTAAGTCTGGACAAAACCTTGAGTCTTGGCTATTCTACTTTTGACATCTTCCCTGCTCCCACAGTCTTTTCTATTAATACTGCGAAGGTAAATTAAGCTGCCCACCTGATCAATCTTTTCGTTACCCAACTTCACCTTTTCATCTTCACTTATTCCTACCCTTAGTGACTTAGTCTTCTTAACATTAATTTTCAACCCTATTCGAGCACCCTGGACTCACAAAACCTCTAAAACATCATTCATTTTGCTCACACTTTCATCTAGGATGCTTAAATCATCAGCATAACCTAAGTCCAGGAGACTTTACTCTTATGGAAATTCTTTGCTTTTCTTATATAGATTTCTATTAGGCTCAGAAAAAGATTAAAAATATAATAACACACTAAACAAATCTAGAATAGTAAATTGTAACCCTCAAAATGCTCTATATTTCAACTTTGCTAAAAAATAGAACAGATTTTCAAACAGTTCATGGTATTGAACTGTAAGTAAGGAGCGACTTGGTCTAATAGTAACCAAACTCTAGAAAAATAACTTTGATAACAATTAATTCATCAAAAGAATTATATTTTTATGCTAAATCCAAATACATGTAATTCATAATGTTTGAAGTTGCCCATCAAAACTAGGAGTATGGGAAAATCTGTCTTGTTTTTGAAAAGGAGGGTTAACACTACAATGACGACAAGCGATCTCACCATCAAAAATCTCACCAACAAATCCAGAAAATCAGAAAACCCTGATTGTAGAAGGTTCAAGCTCCAATCTACACAAATGTAGAATTCGGTATTTTATATTTTTCTGTCAGGAAAGATCCCGGATGTGTGTTTATTTGGGTTTTTTTTCGAGAGGTTCGATCGGTGATCGAAGATCAAGAGAGGGGTCATTCGAACGAGAATTAAAAGCTGTAGTATCCTTGTAGTGGCCAAAAAGCTTGTGCCATGAGAAAGTGTCGTTTTCTGACATAATATGGAACTAAACTATGATTTTGCCACAGTGAAGAAAAGTTAGTATTGATTGAAAATTCTGAGATAGTCCATCTATTTAGAACTGGCAAAAAATTAAATATTGAATTCATTTGATTTCTTATAAAATTTTACTCGCGATGTAATATTGAACATTAAATGTAAAATTTCAATGCCAGAAATAACAAATACGGATTTGACTTAGATCACTTTCTAGAAGCAAAGGTAAATAACAGATACAAAGATTATAGCATGGTCATAAAAAGTCAAGTAAAATTTCCCGAGACCGAGCCTATTATAATGACAACGATTTGCAATTAACTTAGCGTCGCACTTTTTTGATTTTTCTTAAAATGAAACATTGGAGCCTTGCTATAGCGCTGCCTCTGATGCTAAGCAGTATCCCTACTAAAATGCTGCATAATTTAAGTTTGAATCATAATGAAGCAAGTTTCGCCTGAAAAATCTTTTGAAAGGTATAGCTCCATTCACGGTTTCAAGTATTTTTGGCTTGTATGTACGCTTGGCGACGCAAAAATTAGGAGGATAAGATATAAATAAAGCAAAGGCTCTATAGTGAAAGTATCTGAAGAAAAAGTAATAATCTACCTAAAGCTTGTTTTCATTTTTAAGGAAGATTTGATTCTGCTGCCAACATTCTAATTTATTTACCAAAATACCGGCTAAAATGAAAATTCTATGAATAAGCTACTGTCCCTAATGAACTACCCAGTGAATTACAAGACAGCCTTTCCTGTTCGCATATAATCGAAATGCATATATTGCAATAAATCCTGCATGTTGTTTGTACTGAAAGGCTTTTTCAATTTCAGGGGAATTGCAGTCCCACTCTCTCCTTGTTTTCTTAGCCTTTCACCCTTTAACTTTCCCCTTAACGGCTATTTGAAGCAAGGAATCTAGTCCAAGTAACTTCAAATTCATGATCATCCAAAAGACCAGATTAAAACACACACAAAAAATCGTCAAAATAAGACATTTTAGTGTCTGTCATTGAAGAAATATTGGGAAGCGCTAGAAAGTGTAATGCTGGGAACAGATGGGTGACATTAGTAAAATGTCTCATATCTTTAGTAGCATAATCACATTAAGTGTCTCAACTTTGTTTAAAATTACTTTTAAAATTCAAAGCTTTTTATAAAAATCAGTGTTTACAGTTTGGAGCCACTTGGGAATTCTGAGGTATCCTTTTTATAGGATTAATTTTTAAATGAAAGCCTCTGTTTAATATTTTTCTCGGAAACAATTTTCAAAGAATCTCCTTAGCATTTTGTCTTTTCAGTTCAAAGGTTTTGAGCTATTTATTTGAAGCCCTTGTATACCTTTCGAGTCAATCTTTTCGGTATACAGAAAAAAACACACGAAATCTCAACTATAAAAGTACTTATAATAATAGATCTTTTATGTTTAGTCTTTTATTTTGAATCCAAAAAAATTTAATTTAAGAATTAAGCTAGTTAAGCATTTTAGGGTCAATTGTCTGAATATACTGCCAGTATCTGATTTCCCCGAGCCTTATATTGTCAATCATAATTTCTTTGAGTCCCAATCCCCAAATCATAGTCCTCAGAATATCATAAATTTTTCATATATTTTGGGGGGAACAAATTCACAGTCGCCAGTTCAAAAATCTGTCGAGTGATAGAGTTTCCAGGAGTAGATTGTGTCGTATGGATAAGATTGGGGCTGGTTCCTTGGCACCTTTCCAAGACACTTTCGAGGATCAATGAACTCTATCAAGGTCGTTCCCCAAGTCACTCTTGAGGGTCAATGAACTCTATCGAGGCCATTCCCTAAGGCATTCTTGGAAGTCACTGAACTCTTGCATAACTGATTCTCTGGCCTTTTACGCCATAGATACTGAGTGTTTTATGACTCCTCCCTGCAATGAATTCTACGGGTGTCATGCATCATTGCGTCGTATGGATTAGAATGGTTCCAAGTTTTATTGCACTGGAGCCAATGAACTCTTGCATAATTGATTTTTCTGTCCTTGAGAGTTCTATGACTCCATCCTGTAGTGAATTCTACGGGTGTCGTGCATCACACGTCCTAAAGAGAAACCACCTCCTGTCCTCGACCCCTCCCTCACAAGAACCAAGACTCACTGGTAATAGAGTTTCAGATCACGCCGTTTCACCAAATACAGTCCCCCAATATCTCATTTCTTCAAACCTTAAGAACTATATAATTATTTTTCAGGGAACGTTCCATCCCCAAGAAACAATTTAAAGTTTTTCAAATTCCAAAATCCTTTGAGCATTAAATATTCTAGGGTTGGTCAAGCGCAAGGAAGAAGCAAGAGCAAATTTCTCAGTAGACCTTACTTTCTAAACACGCACGTAAGATCAAACAGTTTGTGATAAGAGAATGTAAGTAAGAAGCGACACGGCTCAATAGTAAACAAAACTCTAAAAACAAATTTTGTATATCAATTAATGTATCAAAAGAATGAGCTTATTATGTTGAATGCAAATATATTAGTTTCATTAAGCTTAATGTTACCCATAAATGGCTCCAAGCCCAAGAAAATATCCCCGATTTTCGAAATAGGGGAGACACACACCCTAAAAGTCAAAGAATCTTAATTAGAATTATACCGTCAGATTCTGTGGATCAGAGAACCCCACTATAGAGGTAGCAAGCTCCTATCCGCAAGAGTGGAATTTTGTATCTTTTGTCAGAAGAAAATTCCTGGGTGAATGTTTATTTGTTTGTCTTTTTTCCCAGGTGTGATCGCATCGAACCAATGGTCCTGACAAATTAAATGAGGGCTCATTTGAACGAAAGTTAAAAAATCTACTGCCCTTTTCAAGTGACTGAAAGGATTGGAGCGTCACAGACCGCCTTGTCCAAGACCCGTATATAGTAAACTTACCGTTCCTTGGCTTGAACAACAAGCGAACTATATTGGCTTGAAAATCAAGAAAGGTGGGTGCAACCACGATCTTCTGTATATACGGCATATTTTTTCCCTTAGATAGCTTGGCACTAGAACATCATAGAGAGTTGTTTAATGGCTCATTTTTAAGGAAATTGATGTGGTTAAAAACCTTTTATAGTTACAAAAATAATTTCAAAATATAATTTTTTACAAGAAACTGTATTTTCCTATAACACTGTAGTCATCAGGAATTTGTCATATCTACGTACTTTTGTGTCTAACAAAAACAAATATTGAAAATTAAATAAATATTCTTACAAAGAACTTCTGTTTACGAAAAACTGGATTTTTCTATAGCTCTGTTTTAGAAAATTTTATTAACATATTCATGCATACGAAAATCAAAATAGGATTTTTACCATTATAAAAAGCATTTAGACATAGCTATGTAAAATGCAACAATTTTGGGGGTTTTAACAAAAAAATCAGATTTGTCAACAGAAACTAGATTAATTCCTGAAAATTTAAAATAAATTTTATATAAAGGATCGATGAATTATAAATGGGAATTAAGTAAGTTTCATTGGTACGTAGACTGCAGAGATAGCTGAAACCTAGTAAAGAACAAACCATGGCACATATTGGACTTAGTTAGCTACCTCATTCTCTGAGGTTTGTCTCTTAGTATTCCACATAAGAAAAAGCCTTAGGCTTTTTCTATTTGTAATTTTTGTTGATTATAGTAAAGAACAAACTCTAGCCCATAGTACTTGAAATTTGGGTTGCAGCGGTAATTAGCAACCTAGTAAGAGACGACCACGTCCCATACTAAGAAATACAATAATCCATAACTCCTAAAAATAATGTTAGATCTAAACACAAAGTACACTATTAGAACCGCCTTGTCCGAAACTCCTATATAGGAAACTTACAGTCTCTTAACTTGAACAAGACGCAAATATGTTGGCTAGGTAAACAAGAAATGTGGCTTGTAATTATCAATAATTAGAATAAGAGATGTCTGTTGTGGGACATGGCTCAAAGCTGGTATTACTTGTCGAATCAAACCAAATAATTCCATCCAACGGAGAATCGAACCTCGGTAAACCGCGTGACAAGCAGGTAGGCTTCCCATTGTACCATCGGAGACTTATAAAGAATAAGCTATAAATAAGAAATGATCCATCAATCAATCATTTGATTTATAACCCATCACAAAAATCTAGGCAGAGCCCAGAAAAGGACGGAGTAAAAATCAAGAAAAAAAAAAAACAGAAATAAACACACACAACTACAAACAAGGGATAAACAGAAATTACCAAAAATGTGAAGACTTCTGGCATTCAGTGGATAAATCACAAATGAACTTCTCAAAAACCCCAGCTGGGTTTACCAATTGAAACTTTCTTTGCAGAAAAGAGTTACTTGTCCAAGTTGGAAGTTCCATTAATTACTTTGCAAATTTAAAATAAAGGCGATTAACTTGCTTTCTCTTACCAGAATTAGAAAAAGACCAAACAGGAGTGAGGGCAAGTAAGTGAGGAACTGTTAGGCAATTATATTACTGAGAACAGTGATCTCTACTCATATACGACACGTTTGAATCCAGGGAGGCATACGCAGCCCGGATCGTACTAGCATAGTTTTTTATTGCTAGGTTTACAGTTTCTGTCAGATTTGCTCCAATAGGCATGCCCAGGTAAGTAAGGCTGCTAGCTAAAGGAACCTCATAGCCGGATATACCTATTGAATTTCTATTCCCTTTATAGTTTAATGGTAGAACCACTGTTTTATCAGTATTAAAGCTCAAACCAATGTGTTCTTACTCATCTTGGAGAAGTTCAAAAGTTAACGAGCATCCTTGAAAAGTGCAGGAAAGGTTCAGTAAATCATCCGCAAACGTAACTAACGAAAGATCAACTCATTTGATGATAAATGTACAGTTCAACTTATCCTAAGCACCGGTAACACAATTATTAAACAAAACTGGATAAATCAGAGCTCCTTGGCGCACACCTCTCTGAATCGGAAATAGTTTGAGTACCATCTTTAATTCCAGTCTTCAGATTTCTATATATGTATCTTAAACGAGTAATTATCGCAGCATGAGTACCTTTCGAATGGACCTCAAGCAAAACCTGCAGAAATGTACAAGAGTCAAAGGCTCTTGCAACATCGAGTGCACACAAGACTAAGAAATCATCTCTGTCTTCAATACCTAGCAGCACATTTATAAGCACAAAGAGAGCCTGCTCTCTACCTAAGCGTCGCTGGTAACCAAACTGACGAGGAGGAGCGGAAAAATTTTCTTCAATATCTTTTATCAAAAATGACTCAAGGAGCTTGAAAGTAGTACACGAAACGGTAATGGGGCGATAAAAACTGCACAGAGAAGCGTCTTTTCTGCGTTTTTTAAGGATAGGAGTTATTTGTCTGACACAAAATTGCAATTTATAAGCACAAAGAGAGCCTGCTCTCTACCTAAGCGTCGCTGGTACCCAAACTGACAAGGAGGAGCGGAAAAATTTTCTTCAATGTCTTTTATTAAAAATGACTCAAAGAGCTAAAAAGTAGTACACGAAACTGTAATGGGGCGATAAGAACTGCACAAAGGAGCGTGCTTTCTGCCTTTTTTAAGGATGAGAGTTATTTTTCCGAAACAAAATTACAAAGGGACTACACCGAAGATAAGGATCATCTAAAACAGCGGTGCTAAATGTTGCTCGATTAAAGAGCCTGCAAGTTGCAGGAGCTTAGCTGACATAGAATAAACAACAGAGGAAGATTTGTTCTTTAATTTCGGAACCAAAGAGTGAACAGCCCTTGGTGACAAAACAGGAAACATTTCGTCTTATTTAAAAGAAGAAGGTCAAGCTGTTTTCAAAAAACTCCTCCGTGCTTTGGTTGTGAGCACTGAACTCCCTCGCGAAATATTCAACCCACTTCTCTTCAGGCACACTAGCACTCTGAGCTTTGGTAGGCTTACTATACTTCCAGAGTTTGGATGGGTCTTCAGCAATACGGATTATAATTTTCTGGATCAGCGTTAACTTACGGTTATTCAGTTCCTTGTTAAATTTCCGTTTCGTACGGAGCCTCAAGTCATTTACTAAGCCATCTCTCGAACGGCCACAGTCGTTCCAAACAGAAAGGTATGGCTTGGCCGAATTACACGCATTCACTAGATCTCTGGTTTTTTTTTTTACCAGTCTTCTAGCTGAGACTTTTTACGAATACGTCGAAGATAATAAATTCGTCAATGTTATATTAAAAGCCGATCATTAGGAGCTTATAATAAAGAACGAACTCTATCCCATACTAACTGAAATGTTTAATATAAAGAGTAACTTCAGAAATTGACGGTATTGTGGCTGCAGAGATGGCTGACACCTAGTAAAGAATAGACCTTGGCACTTATTAGACTTTGTTTGTTGCCTGATTCTCTGAAGGTCGACTCTTACTATTCCAAATAAGAGAAAGCCGTAGGCTTGTTCCTGATTGTAAATACAGTAAAGTTAGATTAAAAGACGAACGTAAGTCCATATAATATATTAAAGCCAATTTAGAATACTTTAATTTGAAAAGAATTACATGAAGGATCAATACTATAAATTATAATTATGTAAGTATCATCGGTATCATGGTTTTTTCTTATAGCTGAAACCTAGTAAAGAACAAACCACGGCATATGATAACTTAAATTTAAGATAATACAAGCATCTTTTGAAAATTGCTTCATACATAATATATCGATATAGTTCATTATAAATGTGGATTGTGTAAGTTTCACCTGTGTCATGGTTGTAGAGACAGATAAAATTTCCGGGTTGCATCACTATCCGGTTTGCAGCGGTAGCTAGTAATCCGGTTTGTCAAACAGTTCGTGGTAACGAACTGTAAGTAAGGAGTGACCTGGCTCAATGGTAACCGAAACTGTAGAAAACGGGTTTTTGATACCAATAGATATATCAAAAGAATAAGATTTCAATGCTGATTTCAAATATATAACTTTCATCAAGTTTAATGCTACCCATCAAAAGTTATGCGCCTGAGAAAATTCGGCCGATTTTCTAAAAAAAGGAGAAAGACCCCCTAAAAGTTATAGAACCTTAATGAAATTCAAACCGTCAGATTCAGCGTATCAGAGAACCCTACTGTAGAGGTTTCAAGCTCTTATCTACAAAATGTGGAATTTTACATTTTTTGTCATAAGAAAGATCACGGATGTGTGTTTATTTGTTTGTTTTTTTTTGTTTTTTTTTTACCCAGGGTTTATAGTATCGACCCAATGGTAATAGAAAATAGTGGTCGGGCTAATTGTAATGAAAAATAAAATTTAATGTTCCAATTTTAATTTACTGAAAAAATTGAGGGCAACTAGGCCCCCTCCCACGCTTATTTTTTTCCCAAAGTCACCCGATTAAAATTTTGAGATAGCCATTTCGTTCAACATGGTCGAAAATATGATAAATATGTCTTTTAGGATGACTTAATCCCCGAAGTTCCCAGAGGGAGGGCTAAAAGTTATGAACTTTACCCAATGTTAACATATAGTATTGGTTATTGGGAAGTATACAGAAGTTTTCAGGAGGTTCTTTTTCTGGTAGTGGGTGGGACGGGTGGGTCGGTGGTTATGTTGGAGGATCTGTTCATGAAGGAAGTTTTCAAGGGGGAAGGGAAATTGCCATGAAGGGGGCGTCGGACTTGCCAGCATTATTTATTGGTTATTGGGAAGTATACAACCATTTTCAGGAAGGATTTTTTCTGGAGGGGGGGGGGGCTAGTGGGGGGGATTACTCTGGGGAAAATTTACGGGGGGGATGTTTCTTTGGGGTAAGGGACATTTCTATGAAGGGGGCGCCGGATTTCCAAGCATTATTTAAGAAACGATCAGAAATTAAATAAAAAAAAACAAGTTTTTTCAACTGAAATGTAAGAAGGAATATTAGAATTTAAAACCAACAGAAATTATAACGTATGTGAGGGGGTTCTCCCCCAAGTCAATACCTCGCTCTTTACGCTACAGTTTTTTTTTTAGTGCTTTCAAAAGAGCTATCTATTCTAATTAAACGGCCTTTGTGATTCAGGGGTTTTTGAATCAAATTTCTTTTTTTACTTTTAACGTAAAGAGCGTGGTATTGACTAAGGGGAGAACCCTCCCCCTCATATACGTAATAACATATACGTAATAAAAAAAAAACAATAAAAAAACAAGCGATACGGCTCAATAGTAATCGAAACTTTTAAAAACGGAATTTTGATGTCAATAAATGTATCAAAAGAATGTGTTTATAATGCTGATCCTAGATATATAAATTTTATTAAGTTTAGTGTTACTCATCAAAGGCTACGAGCCTGGGAAAATTTACTCGATTTTTTAAAGAGGGGGGAAACATCCCCTACAAGTGAAAGAATTTTAATGAAAATCACATCATCAGATTCAGCGTATCAGAAAACCCTAGTAAATTGGTTTCAAGCTCATATCTTCAAAAACCTGCAACTCTGTATTTTTTGCCAGAAGAAAAATATACGAATATAGAAGTTAGTTACGTAAGTTAATTTGTAAAGACATCCATTTAGCAAAAGAAAAGTAAAATTTTTATGCAAATAAAAGCTGCATTAACTAAAAAACGATCAGAAATTAAATAAAAAAAACAAGTTTTTTAAACTGAAAGTAAGGAGCGACATTAAAACTTAAAACGAACAGAAATTATTCCGTATATGAAAGGGGCTGTCCCCTCCTCAACGCCTCGCTCTTTACGCTAAAGTTTGACTCTGTCTCACAACTTTGTTTTTTAAAACAATAAAAAACTTTAGCGTAAAGAGCGAGGCGTTGAGGAGGGGACAGCCCCTTTCATATACGGAATAATTTCCGTTCATTTTAAGTTTTAATGTCGCTCCTTACTTTCAGTTTAAAAAACTTGTTTTTTTTATTTAATTACATAAAGGAACGATATAGTTCATCATAAATGTTCTCAGTCAAGTAGTTATTAATAAGAGTTTTGTTTACACTTTAACTTGACAAATGTGTTATAAGTGTCTGTGGCAAGAATTGAACCTGCAAGTAGAGAGGGGGGTTCTACTCCGAACATGACCACGTGGTTTATGGTTTTCTCAGTGAAAATTAAAAAACAGGAGTTTTCTCACTTGGAAAAAAAGGAACTTTGTCACATTTCTGTCTGTTTTAATGGATGGTTATGTGTGTTGATCGATTTATTTGATGTTTTTCATGGATGTTTTTGGATGATTTATGGTTTTTGTCAGTGAGAATTTGAAAAACAGGAACTTTCTCACATTTTTGTATGTTTTCATGGATGGTTATGTGTGTTGTTCGATTCATTTGATGTTTTTCATGACTCTGTTTTATGGATGATTTATGTCTGTTCGTTTTCACTGAGAATGGACATGCTCGATATAAATGTTATGAGATTGTTTGGATAACCTAACCTGAGAACTTGATTTACATAATCACTATATATATATATATATATATATATATATATATATATATATATATATATATATATATATATATATATATATATATATATATATATATATATATATATATATATATATATATATATATATATGTGATTATTTTCCATGAAGATAAAAAGTTTCACTTTAATTTTAAATCTTCTTAAATTCAGTTCTAACTTTTCTCAAAGAGATGAAACAAATTAAAGTTCTGTTCCAAATATTTCCCCGGAAGAAGAAAAGTTCAACTTCAACTCTGAATTTTCTCAATGAAAACGAAATAAGTTATTGATCAATTCTATTTTCCCAAAATAATATAAAAATTTCCACTTCAGTTCAGCTTTTTTTCTCAAAGAGTTGAATAAATTTTAAGTTCTGTTCCAAACTTTTCGTTGAAGATAGGAAAAGTTATACTTTGAACGTGAATATTCGAGTTCTATTCTGAATTTTACCAAAGAACACAATTTAATTCTAATTTCCCCAATAAAATATTTAAATTTCAATTCTAAATTTTTCGGTGGAAGATAGAAAAAGTAATACCTTACGTGTGAATATTTTCCAGGAAGATAGAAAGTTCTAGTTCAATTTCAAATTTTCTCAACGAAGTGAAGAAGAATTCAAGTTCTCTTCTGAATTTTACCAAAGAATACATTTCAATTCTAATTTCACCAGAGAAAATAAAAATCTTCCACTTCAGTTCCTTATTTCACAAAGACATAATGAAATTTAAAGTTCAATTCTAAATTTTTCGGTGGAAGATAGAAAAAGTAATAGCATACTTGTGAAATAGTTTCATGGAAGATAATAAGTTCTACTTTAATTTAAAATTTTCTCAACGAAGTGAAGGAAAGTTCAATTTCTCTTCTGCATGTTCTCAATGAAAAAGAAATTAGTCATTGATCATTTCTATTTTTCCAAATAAAATAAAAATTTTCCACTTTAGTTCAGATCTGACTCGAAGAGATGAAAAATTTGAAATTCTGATCAAAATTTTTCACTGAAGATAAAAAAGTTCAAGTTCTCTTCGGAATTTTACCAAATAACAAAATTTAATTCTAATTTCTCCAGAGAAAACAAAAATCTTCCAATTCAGTTCTTTTTTCACAAATACATAAAGAAATTTAAAGTTCAATTCTAAATGTTTTGGTGGACGATAGAAAAGTAATACCATACGTGTGAATATTTTCCCGGAAGATAAAAAGTTCTAGTTCAATTTAAAATTTTCTCAAAGAAGTGAAGAAAAGTTCAAGTTCTCTTCTGAACTTTACCAAAGAACACACTTCAATTCTAATTTCTCCAGAGAAAACAAAAATCGTCCACTTCAGCTCTTTATTTCACAAAGACATAAAGAACTTTGAAGTTCAATTCTAATTTTTTGGTGGAAGATAGAAAAAGTAATACCATACTTATGAATTTTTTTAAGGAAGATAAAAAGCTTTAGTTCATTTTAAAATTTTCTCAACGAATTGAAGTAAAGTTCAAGTTCTGTTCTCAACTTTACCAAAGAACACAATTTAATTCTAATTTACCAAGAGAAAACAAAAATCTTCCACTTCAGTTATTTATTTCACAAAGACAAAGAAATTTAAAGTTCAATTCTAAATTTTTCGGTGGGAGATAGAAAAATTAATACCATACGTGTGAATATTTTCACGGAAGATAGAAAGTTCTAGTTCAATTTAAAATTTTCTCAACGGAGTGAAGAAAAGTTCAAGTTCTCTACAGAATTTTACCAAAGAAGACAATTCAATTCTAATTTCTACAGAGAAAGTAAAAATCTTCCACTTCAGTTCTTTATTTCACAAAAGACATAAAGAAATTTAAAGTTCAATTATAAATTTTTCTATTGAAGATAGAAACAGTAATACCGTACTTGTGAATATTTTCCTAGAAGATAAAAAGTTTCAATTTACAATTATCTCAACGGAGTGAAGAAAAATTCAAGTTCTCTTCTGAATTCTACCAAAGAACACACTTCAATTCTAATTTATCCAGAGAAAAAAAAAATCTTCCATTTCAGTTTTATGTTCCCCAAAGAAATAAAGAAATTTAAAGTTCTATTCTAAATTTTTAGATGGAAGATAGAAAAAGTAATGCTATGACTGCGATTGTTTTCCATGAAGATCAAAAGTTTCACTTTATTTATAATTTTTCTTAAATTCAGTTCTGATTTTTCTCAAAGAGATGAACGATTTGTTGTTCTGGTACAATTTGTTCGTTGGAGACAGAGAAAGTTATACATTGATTGTGAAAATCCACTAGTAATATATAAAACTCAAATTTATTTCTGATCTTTCTCAAGGAAGTGCAAATTGTTCAAGTTCTCTTCTGAATTTTCTTAAAGAAGAGAAAAAAGTTAACTCAATTCTGAATTTTACCAATGAAAATGAAAAAACCTTCCACCTCAGTTCTTAATTTCTCAAAGACATAAAAAATTTAAAGTTCAGTTCTAAATTTCTCTGTAGAAGATAGGAAAAGTTATACTAGGATTGTGATTATTTTCAAGTGAAGATAAAAATTTTCACTTTAATTCTAATTTTCTTAAGTTTACTACCAATTTTTTGCAAAGAGATGAAAGATTTAAAGCTCTGTTCCTAATTTTTCATAGAAGATAGAAAAAGTTATACATTGATTTGAATATCCGACTTGAAGATAAGGAGCATCACTTTAATTCTGAGTTTTCTCGAAGAAGTGCAAAATCTTCAAGTTCACTTCTGAATTTTCATAAAGAAGAGAAAAAAGTTAGCTCAATTCTCAATTTTACCAATGAAAATAAAAAAACCTTCCACTTCAATTCTTAATTCCTCAAAGACATAAAAAATTCAAAGTTCTCTTCTAATTTTTCCAAGAAAATAAAAAGGCTCCACTTCAGTTCTGTTTTTTTTCTCAAAGAAATGAAAAATTTAAAGTTCTTTTCTAATTTTAAATTAAATTTTAGCTCCTTTGTCTTATGAATTTACCCATCAAATTTTAAAATTAGAAAATGAGTGACTCGTTCAATTATTAAAGACAATCGTTCAAACTCGTTCATCTAACCTTCAAAACAATAGGTTAGGTTAGATATAAATAGATATTGATAAATAAATACACACATTTCTAAATTTTCAAGTTATGTTAGGGCAGGTTAACTTATCATGAGTGCTCATTATAGGTTAACCTAACATTTTCCAGCGAGTTTGGGTAGGTTAGTTTAGACTAGAGTAGGTTAGGTTAGGTTAAGTTAGGTTAGGTTAGCATACGTACGCTTCACTTAGGTTAGCTTAGGTTAGGTGAGAGACATGCAAAAAGTTAGGTGTATGATTAGGTTAGGTTAGGTTAGCGTAGGCTAACTTAACCCAACCTAACTTAATCTAACCTAACCTAATTAAACACAAAACTTTTTGCCTGTCTCTCACCAAACCTAAGCTAACCTAAGTAAAGTTTACGAGGGCTAACCTAACCTAACCTAGCCTGGTCCAGCCTACACAAATCTGGTCTACAGTCAGCTCACACTACTCGTTATACAATAGTAGCTTATACTATCATGAGCACTCATTATGAGTTAACCTAACCTAACCTAACTTGAAAATTTATAACTGTGTGCATTTAGTTATAAAGATTTATTTATATTTAACCTAACCTATTGTTTTGGTGGTTAGATGAACGAGTTTGAACAATTGTCTTTAATAATAGAACGAGTCACTCATTTTCTAATTTAAAAATTTGATGGTTAAATCCATAAAACAAAGGAACTAAAATTGAATTTAAAATTAGAAAATAACTTTAAATTTTTCATCTCTTTGAGAAAAAAAAACAGAACTGAAGTGGAGCCTTTTTATTTTCTTGGAAAAATTAGAAGAGAACTGAATTTTTTATGTCTGTGAGGACTTAAGAACTGAAGTGGAAGGTTTTTTCATTTTCATTGGTAAAATTGAGAATTGAGCTAACTTTTTTCTCTTCTTTATGAAAATTCAGAAGTGAACTTGAAGATTTTGCACTTCTTCGAGAAAACTCAGAATTAAAGTGATGCTCCTTATCTTTATGTCGAATATTCAAATCAATGTATAACTTTTTCTATCTTCTATGAAAAATTTGGAACAGAACTTTAAATTTTCCATCTCTTTGCAAAAAATCGGTAGTGAATTTAAGAAAAATTATAAATAAAGTGAAACTTTTTATCTTCACTGGAAAATAATCACAATCATAGTATAACTTTTCCTATCTTCTACAGAAAAATTTAGAACTGAACTTTAAGTTATATATGTCATTGAGACATTAGGAATGGAATCGGAAGGTTTTTTCATTCTTATTGGTAAAATTCAGAGTTGAGTTAACTTTTTTTTCTTCTTTAAAAAAATTCAGAAGATAACTTGAACAATTTGAACTTCTTCGAGAAAACTCAAAATTATAATGCAGTTCCATATCTTTATTTTGAATATTCATACTCAATGTATAACTTTTTCTATCTTCTATGAAAAATTTGGAACAGAACTTTAAATTTTTCATCTCTTTGAGAAAAATCAGAACTGAATTTAAGAAAAATTATAAATAATGTGAAACTTTTGATCTTCATGGAAAACAATCGCAGTCATAGTATTACTTTTTCTATCTTACATCTAAAAATTTACAAAAGAACTTTAAATTTCTTTATTTCTTTGGGGAACTTAAAACTGAAATGGAAGATTTTTATTTTCTCTGGAGAAATTAGAATTGAAGTGTGTTGTTTGGTAATGTTCAGAAGAGAACTTGAACTTTTCTTCACCTCGTTGAGAAAATTTTAAATTGAACTAGAACTTTTTATCTTCCGGGAAAATATTCACAAGTATGGTATTACTTTTTCTATCTTCCACAGAAAAATTTAGAAATAAACTTTAAATTTCTTTATGTCTTTTGTGAAATAAAGAACTGAAGTGGAAGATTTTTATTTTCTCTGTAGAAATTAGAATTGAATTGTCTTCTTTGGTAAAATTCAGTAGAGAACTTGAACTTTTTTATCTTCAGTGAAAAATTTGGAACAGTATTTTAAATTTTTCATCTCTTCGAGTCAGATCTGAACTAAAGTGGAAAATTTTTATATTATTTGGAAAAATAGAAATGATCAATGACTAATTGAGAAAATTCAGAAGAGAACTTGAACTTTCCTTCACTTCGTTGAGAAAATTTTAAATTGAACTAGAACTTATTATCTTCCATGAAAATATTTCACAAGTATGGTATTACTTTTTCTATCTTCCACCGAAAAATTTAGAATTGAACTTTGAATTTCTTTATGTCTTTGTGAAATAAGGAACTGAAGTGGAAGATTTTATTTTCTCTGTGAAATTAGAATTGAATTGTGTTCTTTGGTAAAATTCAGAAGAGAACTTGAATTCTTCTTCACTTCGTTGAGAAAATTTTAAATTGAACTAGAACTTTCTATCTTCCGAGAAAATATTCACACGTATGGTATTACTTTTTCTATCTTCCACCGAAAATTTAGAATTGAACTTTAAATTTTTTATTGGGGAAATTAGAATTGAATTGTGTTCTTTGGTAAAATTCAGAATAGAACTCGAATATTCACGTTCAAAGTATAACTTTTCCTATCTTCTATGAAAAATTTGGAACAGAACTTTAAATTTCTTCATCTCTTAGAGAAAAAAAGCTGAACTGAAGTGGAAATTTTTATATTATTTTGGGAAAATAGATTTGATCAATAACTTATTTCATTTTCATTGAGAAAATTCAGAATCGAAGTTGAACTTTTCTTCTTCCGGGAAAATATTTGGAACAGAATTTAATTTTTTTCATCTCTATGAGAAAGGTCGGAATTAAATTTAAGAAAATTTAGAATTAAAGTGAAACTTTTTATCTTCATGGAAAATAATCATATATATATATATATATATATATATATATATATATATATATATATATATATATATATATATATATATATATATATATATATATATATATATATATATATATATTAGCGATTATGTAAATCAAGTTCACAGGCTAGGTTAGCCAAACAATCTCATAGTATTTGCGTCGAGCATGTCCATTCTCCGTGACAACGAACAGACATAAATCATCCATAAACCAGACATGAAAAACATCAAATGAATTGACCAACACACATAACCATCCATAAAAACATACATAAATGTGAGAAAATTCCTGTTTTTCACATTCTCACATACAAAAACCATACAACAGCAATAACCATCCCTGAAAAACATAAAATAAATTGACCGACACTCATAACCATCCAAAAAAACAGACATACAAGTGAGAAAGTTCATATTTTTTCAAGTGAGGCAAATACTGTTTTTTTATTCTCAGTGAGAAAACCATAAACCACGTGGTCATGTTCGGAGTAGAACCCCCCTCTCTACTCCTGCAACCTTCGGAGTAGTATAGCAACACATTATCAACTGCGTCATGCAGACTTTCAAGGACCCAATTTTAAAACAGTTTATGTTATACTTAAATGTTTGTATTAAAATGCAATTATGACAAAAAAAAACAACTAACCATTGCACTTATTGGACTTAGTTTACTGCTGATTCTTTGAGGTTCGTCGCTTAATATTCCAAACAAGAAAAAGCCTAAAGCTTTTTCCTGTTTGTTATCAGGTATATATCTATGTAACGTGTTATCCGGGTTAGAGCGTTAGCTAGTTCTCACAAGAGCGTATCTCATAGAATATATTTGGGTATTAAGTTGGACCTTTCAGGGAGTACCTAAAGGGAAATATCAATTAACCAAACGGCAATAAGTAGACGCTGCTACTAATACTACTACCACTGCTACAGTTACTGATTTTACTACTGCTATTTCTCCAAGGACTACTTATATTGCAGCTACTTGTAATTATACTAATGAACGAGCTATAACCGATAGTAACTAAAGTATTTAAATAAATAATTATATACCTTACGATACGACACACGCTTATCTTTCAACAAGATAATTTATGAAAATATCTTTTGGTAATTTATTTTAGTACTAAGAGACGATCACGTCCGTTAGTAAAACACAATAAAGCCCATAACTCTTAAAACTAAAAAAAGAGGTATACTATTAGAGCCACCTTTTCCAAAAACCCTATATAGGAAACTAACTGTCCGTTGGCTAAAAATAACAAGAAAACCATAGTAAAGGACAAACTCTAGCCGTAGTAACTCAAATATTAATGCCTTATCAGAGTTGCAGCGGTAGCTAGCAACCTAGTAATAAACAATCACGTCCCATAGTAAATAGTATAATAGCCCAAACTCCTAAAATAAACAATTAAGAACAATCATCATATTCCTAATAAATCATAATATTCTTTTTATAAGGCTCGAACTCATGATCCTATGATTATGAAACCTAAGCTCTACCCACTGAGCGACCGAGGCTTTTACTTTATGAAAGATTATTCATGTTGAGACAATATTGAAAAAGGGTACGCTTGCGCGCAACAGTAGCTAGCAACCTAGTAAGAGATGAGCACGTCCAATACTAAGATATATAATAACCAAAAGCTCCTAAAATAGAGTCAGATCAAAACAAGAAGTAGACCTTTAGAGCCGCCTTTTCCGAAACGCTTATATAGGAAAATTAACGTACCTTGGCTTCAACAATAAAGGAAATATATTGGCTTGAAAATCAAGGAAAGTGGCTGAAACCTCAATATCCTGCATATAGGGCATCTTTTTTCGTTCTTTTTGTTTTTTCTTTTCCTAAGATAGTGGGGCACTGGAGCATCGAAGACAGCTGTTTAATGGCTCATTTTATAGAAAATTGATGGGGTTAAAAACCTTTTGGGATTGAAAAAATAAATTTTAAAAATTTAATTATTTTTTACGAAAAATTCCATTTTCAAACAGTTCGTGGTAACGAACTTTAAGTAAGGAGCAACCCGGCTCAATAGTAACTGAAACTTTAAAAATGGAATTTTGATACCAATAGATACATAAAAAAATCAGATTTTAATACTGATTTCAAATATATAGGTTTCTTCAAGTTTAATACTACCCATAAAAAGTTATGCAAGAGAAAATTTGCCTGATCAAAAAGTTCGTGGTAACGAACTGTAAGTAAGGAGCGACCCGGCTCAATGGTAACCGAAACTCTAGAAAACGGGTTTTTGATACCAATAGATACATCAAAAGAATCAGATTTCAATGCTGATTTCAAATATATAGTTTTCATCAAGTTTAGTAATACCCATCAAAAGTTACGCGCCTGAGAAAATTTGGCTGGTTTTCGAAAAAGGGGGAAAGACCCCCTAAAATTTATAGAACCTTGATGAAAATCACACCATCATATTCAGCGTATCAGAGAACCCTACTGTAGAGGTTTCAAGCTCCTATCTACAAAAATGTGGAATTTTGCATTTTTTGCCAGAAGAAAGATTACGGATGCGTGTTTATTTTTTTTTTATTTTTTTTTTCCAGGGGTGATTGTATCGACCCAGTGGTCCTAGAATATCGTGGGAGGACTCATTGGATCTGAAATTGAAAGTTCTAGTGCCCTTTTTAAGTGACAATAAAAAATGTAGGGCAACTAGGCCCACTCCCACGCTCATTTTTTTCCCAAAGTCACCTGATCAGAATTTTGAGATAGCCATTTTGTTCAGCATGGTTGAAAATGTGATAAATATGTCCTGTAGGATGACTTAATTCCCCGAAGTTCCTGGGGGGAGGGCTGAAAGTTATGAACTTTGCCCAATGTTAACATATAGTATTGGTTATTAGGAAGTATACAGACGTTTTCAGGGGGATTTTTTCTGGTAGTAAGGACGTGGGTGGGTTGGGGGTTATGTGGGAAGATCTTTCCATGAAGGAAGTTTTCATGGGGGAAAGGACATTGCTTTGAAGGGGGTGCCGGATTTCCCAGCATTATTTAAAAAAAAAGATTAGAAATTAAATATAAAAAATACAAGTTTTCCAACTGAAAATAAGGAGTAATATCAAAATTTAAAACGAGCAGAAAATATTACGTGTATGATTGGGTTCACCCCCTAGTCAGTACCTCGCTCTTTAAGCCAAAGATTTGTTTGTACTTTCATAAGAGCTATTAATTCTAAATAACGGCCTTTGTGATTAAGGGGCATTTTTAAAGAATTGGAACAAAATTCGAACTTTAGCTTAAAGAGCGAGGTATCGACTAGTAGGCGAGCCCCCTAATATACGTATTAAAATTATATGAATATAGAAGTTCGTTATGTAATTTAATTCGTAAGTTCCGTATATTTATTACTAATAAAAACGTTCGTAAATAAAATTAAACAAGTTTCGAGAAAGCCATTTAACCAAATAAAAGTAAAATTAATGTCGTCTTAAGTAATGTATTTTACTTAATTAACGCAAGTTTGCGTTAATTAAACTTGCTCCTAATGCAAGTTTATCGGATCAACCTATTTTGCGCCCCCCTTAAAAATGGTCCTGGATCCGCCCCTTGCTCCAGCATTTTTATTGGGATGGGGGTTACAAGAGGCGTCAAGATGGTTAAGGATATTTTTTATAAGAAAAAAAAAAATAAAAAAAAAAAAATAAATAAAAGTAAAATTAATGTACAATTTTTTTTTAATTATGCATGTACGGTGAGCCAAAATCAAAACCTGCATCAATTCAAAAACGTTCAAAAATTAAATAAAAAAAACAAGTTTTTTTAACTGAAAGTATGGAACGACGTTAAAACTTAAAACGAACAGGAGTCATTTCCTTAGTAGTATCGTAGGCAGCGCCATAGCAACTCCTAAGCAGAGACCAATATGACTTCAATGTATTTTTTTTTTCCTTTTTGACCAGGCAGCTTTGTACGGAAGGAATAGTCGTAGAAACTTTTGAGGAGGCTTGATTCAATTGTGAACTGAAAGCCAGTGTCGAAAGCAACTGGAGGGCAATCAGCCCCCTCTCACGCCTTTCTCATCTACCCCCCTCAACCCCCCAAAGATATCAACAAAAATTTTGATAGAGTCACTTTGTTAACAATTGTCAAAAGGTTTTTGACAATTGGGATTACATGGCACACATAACCTCTGGGACAGGGACCGTAAATTATGCGAGTCGCAAATTGTTTACATGTAGCTTTTACTATTGGGAAGAAGGCATTTTTCTTTCTAGATGTCTCAAAAGACTAAGGGTATTAAGGAAAAACTTTCAGGGGGTGTTAAGAAGGATGTTGATATAAATCAAAAGACACTATATACACCCAGGTTGTCAAAAGGGCGTATCTACAATATATCAGTAACGGCTAAGAATATCAAGTGAAAACTTTCAGGGAATGCTGAATGGGGTGTTGAACTAAATCAAAAAGCACTATTTGGATCCAGGTAGTCAAAGGAACACATTGATTACCAGCATTATTTTCATTTTTTTTTTTTTTTTTTTTGTTCTTTGATGTTTTTCGATTAAAAGTCAAACCGTTGAAAATAAACATTAATTTAAGTATGTTACAATTAAAGCTAGACTTTTTGAAGGTTTGAGAGAGGGTTATCCCATCTCATAATTGTGGTGGCTCATATTTGTAAACTTTAATTAACACTGTAATTATCTTCGACTGCTGTTGGTACTGCTATGCAAATAAAAAACACTGTTTAAAATAAAATTGGTTTTTAAGTAAAGCACAAATAACAATCAGAGGTTGTAAGGAGTCAGTAATTGTACTTTTGTTTGCTGTAATTTGTGCTATTTTTAAATTTCCTTTTATCATTCGCTTTAATTTCTCTTTCTTTTAGGTTCGACCTGTTGTAATGAATTTATATTTGCTTTTTTGGTGTTAATATCTATCTTTACTTCCTTTTAAAACTTTTTTTTTAAACTGCTCCTTAATTAAAAACATATATGAACAAGAGTAAGGTAAGTTAAATTTATTACCGAAAAACGTCTACGACAAGCCCAGATGGGCCAATTTTGCACTTGATATTCAATGAAAGCCAAAATAATGTCTGCAATAACAATCGTCAGGAAAAACAAAATTTAATGTCAAAAACTGAAAATAATTCAAAAATAATGTCAAAACTGAAAACCCGCAGAAATTATAAAAGGAATAAACCAAGTAAAACTAAAAACTATTCAGTCTTGTGACTGACACTTAGAAAAAGTAATTCACTGAAAAGAATATAAAAGAAAAGTTCAAATTTTATAAGATAAAATTAGACACAAAGACAAATGTAAGGTAAAAGAGGAGTAAGGGTGGAGTATGTACTTAAATAAAAGATAAATAAAGTAGAGGAGTACTGTATGTAATTAAATAAAAAAAACAAGTTTATTTTAACTGAAGTTAGGAGCAATATTAAAACTCAAAACGAACAGAAATTATTCCGTATATGAAGGAGTTGCCCCCCTTCTCAATACCTGGATCTTAACGCGAAAGTGTTTAGCACTTTTAAAAAACCTCCTTATTCTAATTAAATGGCCCTTGTGTTTTGGAAGTAGTTCTTAAAAAATTGGGACAAACAGTCAAACTTTTGTGTTTGCGTTTGCCAATAGCAAATACTATAGGCAAACAATGGGCAAATTTCAAATCTTATTGGCCTTTCCCCAAGTGCTGTGGGGGATCATGTTACCTCTAACTGCATAGCTATTGGATGTTTCAACTATTCTGGACAAAATGGTTATCTCAAAATTTTGATCAGGTGACTTTAGGAGAAAATGGGGCGTGGGAGGTAGAAACTCGCCCTCCAATATTTTTGGTAACTCAAAAAGAGTTGTACAACTTTTTATTTCATTTGAATGCACCCTTTCCCAATCTTCTAGGACCATTAGTTCGATACGATTACCCCTGGGAAAAACCAAAACAGAAAAAAAATAAACACGTATCCCTGATCGTTCTTCTGCCAAAAAAACCCAAAATTCCATATATTGTACATAGGAACTAGAAACTTCTACAGTAGGGCTCTCTGATGGTGTAATTTTCATTAAGATTCCTTGATTTTCAGGGGTATTTTTCTTCTTTTTTGAAAATCAGGAAAATGTTCTCACGCTCTTAGCTTTTGAGGGGTAACTCAAACTTGATGAGTCTTATATATTTGGAATCAGCATAATAATTTAATTCTTTTGATGTATTTATTGATATTAAAATTCCCTTTTTTAAAGTTTCGGTTACAATTGAGCCACGTCACTCTTTACTTTCAGTTCATTACCACGAACTTTTGAAAAAAGTTCTTCTGTATCTTCCGTTATAAACATTCATTTGGGATAAAAAAAAAAAAAACATTGTAGCAGAATAGGGTGGGTTTTGTGGATTTTTGTTGTAGCAGAATAGGATGACAAGGTCAAAGGGGAAAAATTGACCAGCCAAATTTTTTCTGGGGGCTATTAGGGGTAAGTATCAACTAAATGCAAGACAATTTTGTTCTGTATCCCCTGAGAGTGATTAAATAAAAAAAACAAGTTTTTTAAACTGAAAGTAAGGAGCGACATTAAAACTTAAAACGAACAGAAATTATTCCGTATATGAAAGGGGCTGTCCCCTCCTCAACGCCTCGCTCTTTACGCTAAAGTTTTTTATTGTTTTAAAAAATAAAGTTGTGAGACAGAGTCAAACTTTAGCGTAAAGAGCGAGGCGTTGAGGAGGGGACAGCCCCTTTCATATACGGAATAATTTCTGTTCGTTTTAAGTTTTAATGTCGCTCCTTACTTTCAGTTTAAAAAACTTGTTTTTTTATTTAATTTTGATCGTTTTTTAGTTAATGCAGCTTTTATTTGCATAACAATTTTACTTTTCTTTTGCTAAATGGATGTCTTTACAAATTAACTTACGTAACTAACTTCTATATTCGTAAATTTTTCTTCTGGCAAAAAATAAAAAGTTGCAGATTTTTGCAGATATGACGTTGAAACCTATGTAATAGTGTTTTATGATACGCTTAATCTGACGGTGTGATTTTCATTAAAATTCTTTCACTTTTAGGGTATTTTTCCTCCCTCTTTAAAAAATCTAGTAAATTTTCTCAGGCTCGTAGCCTTTGATGAGTAATGCTAAACTTAATAAAATTTATATATTTAGGATCAGCATTATAAACACATTCTTTTGATACATTTATTGACATCAAAATTTAGTTTTTAAAATTTTGGATTACTATTGAGCCGTATCGCTTGTTTTTTATTGTTTTTTTTATTACGTATATGTTATTACTTATATGAAGGGGTTCTCCCCATAGTCAATACCAAGCTCTTTACGTTAAAAGTTAAAACAAATTTTGATTCACAAACCCCTGAATCACAAAGGCCGTTTAATTAGAATAGATAGCTCTTTTGAAAGCACTAAAAAAAACTGTAGCGTAAAGAGCGAGGTATTGACTTGGGGGAGAACCCCTCACATACGTTATAATTTCTGTTCGTTTTAAGTTCTAATATTCCTTCTTACATTTCAGTTGAAAAAACTTGTTTTTTTTTATTTAATTTCTGAATGTTTCTTAAATAATGCTTGGAAAACCGGCGCCCCCTTCATAGAAATGTCCCTTACCCAAAAGAACAATCCTCCACGGACATATTATCCAGAGTAACTCCCTCCTCTAGCCCCCCCTCCAGAAAAAATCCTTCCTGAAAATGGTTGTATACTTCCCAATAACCAATAAATAATGCTGGCAAGTCCGGCGCCCCCTTCATGGCAATTTCCCTTCCCCCATGAAAACTTACTTCATGAACAGATCTTCCAACATAACCACCGACCCACCCTTCCCTCCCACTACCAGAAAAAAAACCTCCTGAAAACTTCTGTATACTTCCCAATAACCAATACTATATGTTAACATTGGGTAAAGTTCATAACTTTTAGCCCTCCCTCTGGGAACTTCGGGGGATTAAGTCATCCTAAAAGACATATTTATCATATTTTCGACCATGCTGAACAAAATGGCTATCTCAAAATTTTGATCGGGTGACTTTGGTAAAAAAATGAGCGTGAGAGGGGGCCTAGTTGCCCTTTATTTTTTTTTGTCACTTAAAAAGGCCACTATAACTTTTAATTTCCGATCGAATGCGCCCTCCCACGATATTCTAGGACCACTGGGTCGATACGATCACCCCTGGGGAAAAAAAAAACAACAAACAAGTAAACACGCAACCGTGATCTTTCTTTTGGCAAAAAATATAAAATTCCACATTTTTGCAGATATGAGCTTGAACCCTATACAGTAGGGTTCTGTGATACGCCAAATGGTGTTATGTTCATTAAAATTCTATGACCTTTAGGGCGTCTCTCCCTCTTTTTTTGAAAATCAGACAAATTTTCTCAGGCTTGTAGCTTTTGATGGGTAGCACTAAACTTAATGAAAATTATATATTTGAAATCAAAATTGAAATCTGATTCTTTTGATATATCTATTGGTATCAAAAACCCGTTTTCTAGAGTTTCGGTTACCATTGAGCCGGGTCGCTCCTTACTTACAGTTCGTTACCACGAACTGTTTGACTATATCAGCTCTATGAAGCGAGGGTTACAAAGGACTTAACCCTCGTTGAAGAAGATTCTTAGGAACCTCTTTTGGACTGCTTTTTTCTGTCTGATAATTCATTGGAGATGCCAGGATGCCAGAGAGGACCAGCTTACTCGTAAATAAGGATTTGTTGTCCCCGTAGATCCATAGTTTTATATAGATTGTATTGTTGGGGTACTCCACATTTTTCATTCATACATTTTTCTATATAAAAGCACCCACCCAAGGATGAATTCGAATGAAACGCTTACCCTTTAAATACTGAGCTTGACGCCCCTGATTCAACTATAACTTACTGTTTTGATAAGCTTCTTTAATTTCTTGTAGTTCCAATTCGTCAGCGGGACAGAAAATTGCAATCCGTACTGCTTCTTCAGTTCCACCTCCCTTAATTACTTTATTGAACTCAGTTGCGCTGAACGGCTTTTTTTCAATTTCAAAGGAATTGAAGCTCCGCTTTCTCCTTGTTTGCTTAGCCTTTCACCCTTTAACTTTCCCCTGAAAGGCTATTTGAGTGGAGGAATCTAGTCCAATTAACTTCAAACTCATGAGCAGGCAAAAGACCAGATTCATACACAAATAAAGCTGTCAAAATAAGACGTTTCTGGGTCTGTCATTGAAGAAATAACGGAAAGCGCTAGAAAGTTTAATACTGAGAACGGATGGGTGACATTAGTAAAATGCCTCATGTTTTTACTACGATAATTGCATTAAGTGTCTCAGTTTTGTTGGAAATCAGTTTGACAATTCAAAACTTTCCATAAAAATCAGTGTTTACAGTTTGAAGTCACTTGGGAAATTTCTAGGTATCCTTTTTATAGGATTCTTATTTGAATAACACCCTACGTTTAATATTTTTCTTGGAAACTTTTTCGAAGAAAGTCCTTACCATTTTCTTTTTTCAATTCAGAGATTTTGATATATTGATTTGAAGTCTTCGTAGAGCTTTGGAGTTTAATCTTTTCTGCATATTGAAAGAAAACAATCACAAAATCTTGACTATAAAAGTATTTATGATAATTGATCTTTTATATTAAATCTTTTATTTTGACTCTGAGAAATTTTAATCTAAGAATTAAGCTAGATCAGCATTTTTCGGTGAATTGTCTAAAGGTTCTGGCGGAATCTGATTTCCCCGAGCCTCATACTGTCGGTCATAAGTTCCCCGAGTCCCCTAACCTCAATTCTTGGAATATCATATATTTTGCATATACTTCAGACATACTGCCTTTTTTCTGTTGTAGGGGTACTTCATATTTTTATGTTCATACCTTTTTTTATGTAAAAGCAAAAAATAGTTTTAATACACCCACCCAAGGATGAATTCGAATGAAACGCTTACCCTTTAAATATTGAGCTTGACGCCCCTGATTCAACTATTACTTACTATTTTGATAGGATTCTTTAATATCTTGTAGTTCCAATTCGTCAGCGGGACACAAAATTTCAATCAGTACTGCTTCTTCAGTTCCACCTCCCTTCATTGCTTTATTTAACTCAGTTGCTAAATATTCAGGCAGGGGTGTCATCAAGGCCACAACTAGGTCTTCATAGTTACCTGAAAGTTCTCCTTTCAGCTCTTTTACCAGTTCCTGAAAAAAGCATTGATACAGAAGCCACTCCATGAGGTGGACTATAGATAAGGCCCATTTCGAAAGCCCAGTATTTCTTTGTTGTTTTTTTTTTACAGGCAAAGAAAAAACAAATCGTTCAATTGAAACTCTACTTAAACATACTGTTTTCTTGCCTTTCATTGGTCAAAAACCTTGCTGAAAACGTCTAATTAAAATCGAATTTAACTCGTATAAACAAATGAGCATTTTAATAACCAAATCACCGCTTAATTTAATCCAAGGTTAATAAGGAAAGTCAGACTTGTGCTAGAATTGGCACAATTTAGGCAGCGCAATAGCGTTACGTAGGTAAAGAGCGATGTGGGAACAATGTATTACTTATTTATTTACTTGTTTTATTTAGATCAGGGCACATCGTATAGAAGGACCTGTCGCCTAAACTTCAAAAGGGTATCATTCTATTCTATTGGAAATCGCAATTTCTAGAGCCATTTTTAAAAGTCGAAAGTGATTGGAGGGCAACCAGCACCCCCATACCCACCATTTCTCCAAATACATCCAATAAAAATTTCGAGACGGTCATTTTGTTCAGTGTAATTGAAAGGTCCAGTATGCAAATATAACAACCCCCCACACCCCTCAGGGAAAGGGTTGTTGCATAAGGTTTTTTTGTATATGTGTCTTTCTTATTCTTCTCGTTCAGTTTTTTTTCTTGTCTTGTTTATCTACCACCTATTTGTGGATTTTGTCTGTTTCTGGTTTTTTATATTCCTTTGTGCCATTTGCTCCATTTTTCAGACTTCTGGTATTTTATTCTCTTTTTTTACATTATATGGTGAAACACACTGTAGCCTACGGATTTAGTTTCTGAATAAAGTCATTCATAAATTCATGCTATTGGGATAACGGGGGTACCTGGGGCAAGAGGGTAAAAAAGGGCTATTTGTCCTCTAACAAGTTTTAGCTCTTTAAAATTGCACTAAAGTTTTTAATTTCAAATAGAATAATCCCCACCCAAGCTTCTACGGCTACTCTTCATTGCGAAGTTGTCACATAAAATAATGCAAGACAGACACATCGCTATCCACTAAGTCAAAACTACTACGGTGACTATGATAAAATGTTTCTATTCATTTTATAAAACATAATACAACACACCGCTCTTTAATATCTTAACATTACTGTTGTGATAATGATAGAATGTTATCCTGATTTTATTTTTATTATTATAAAAAATAATACAGGCTAAAGATATCGCTCTTTTCCAAGTTAACATTACTGCAGGGACTAATGTTCCTTCTAATCATTAATTTTTGTCAATTTTTCAACATTAAAAATTTTAATTTTCCAAACTTCAAGGTTAAGTCAAGATTTTTTATAAAGTGTTATTAACAACCTACGAAAATTTTGAGGGTTACATCCTACTCTTTACGTCCAGCTATCTCTGTGCGTTTCAAGTTTTAATCTACAAGTCTTTAATTAAATAATAAAAGTCGCTTCAATTGAAAGTAAGGAGCAACACTAATACTTAGAACGAACAGACATTATTCCGGATATGCGGGGGGCTACCCCCTCCTCGACCCCTTGCTCTTCACGCTAAAGTCTTTAAGTTCATTAAAAACACTTCTCATTCAAATTCAACGACCCTTGTGTTTGAGCAGTCTTAAAGAAATGTAACAAAGAGTCAAACTTTAGCGGGAAGAGCGAGGGATTGAGGAGGGGCATGCTCCTCTTATATACGGAATAATATCTGTTCGTTCTAATTTTGAACGTTACTCCTTACTTTCTGCTTCAGAAAACTTGTTTATTATTTTAGTTTTTGACCTTTTTCAAATCATGCCTGAAAATTCCCGTCCCTCCCCGGCAGGTAAAAGTTCTCTAGAAAGATTCACCCAGAAACATTCCTATCTATAGAAAATTCTCCCCGTGACAACTTCTGCAGCAGAAAATCCCCCCTCCCCAAAAATATCCATTTTTTTCTCAATAGCAAATACTATTTTTGATCAATGGCCAAATTCCGTAGATTACAACCCTGTCCCCAGAGACTATGGGGGGGCCAAGTCATCCCCAAAGATATAACTATTGGACCATTCAACTATGCTGAATCAATTAGTTATCTCAAAATTTCGGTCAGACGTCCTTGTGGGGGGAAAGGGGTCTGGGAGGGCTAGTTGCCCTTCAATATTTTTGGACACTGAAACGAGAATTATAACGTTTAACTTCTGTCTGAATGAGCCGTCTCCCAATCTCCGTAGACCGTTGGTTCGATATGCTCACCCCTGGGAAAAAAATAAACACGCGGCAGTGATCTTTCTTCTCGGAAAAAATACAAAATTCCACATTTTGATGGATAGGAGCTTAAAACCTCTTCAGTAGGAGTCTATGATACACTGAATCTGATGGCGTAATTTTCATTAAGATCAATGGACTTTATGGGGTGCTCCCCCCGATTCGACTAAAAGGAAATTTTTCTCATGCTGTTAGCTTTTGATGGATCGCATAAAAATTAATGTAGTTTGTATATAAGGAACAAGCATAAAAATCTAATTCCTTTGATGTATCAATTGTTGTCAAAATTCTTTTTTTTTAGTTTCGGTTACTATTAAGCCGGGTCGGTCCTTACACCTTACTTGCAGTAAGGTGTATTTTAAGGAACAAATATCAGCATATATATATATATATATATATATATATATATATATATATATATATATTTTTTTTTTTTTTTATATATATTTATATATATATATATATATATATATATATATATATATATATATATATATATATATATATATATATATATATATTTTATATATATATATATATATATATATATATATATATATATATATATATATATATATATATATATATGTATATATATATATATATATATATATATATATATATATATATATATATATATATATATATATATATATATATATATATATATATATATATATATATATATATATATATATATATATATATTAAACTGACAATGCTGACTTTTCAGTAAACTGAAAAGTAAAATTTTCAGTAAAATTTTGATTGGATGCGTTTGGGGAAATGGAGGGCATGGAAGGGGTGTTAGCTGACTTTCAGTATATTAAACTGGCAAAAACTGACTTTTCAGTAAATTCATTTGAAATTTTTTCAGTAAAGTACAGTTTATATTCTGGCTTTTAGAAAACATATGTTTTAGAACCCTACTGAGATTAATTTCTGCTCGTTTTGAGTTTGACTGATTTTACTCTCTGTTTGATTTGGGTTTAATCTGTTTATAGATGCTGATTCGTGGTAGTTGTATGCTTGGTAGATTATTTGATTTTTTTTTTTTTTTTTTTTTTTTTTTTGGTTTAATGGAGTTCTTTACTTTTTTTGAAAAACTTATTTTGTACAAAAAGTTTTTTGATTCATCTGAATAAAATGTGACATAACCACTCATCTAAAACACCTTAAGTAAAGTAAGTACACAATGCTCCTGGGGCTTATAGTTTGGGTGTCCCAGATATTTTAAGCCCTGCAATGTTCACATATTCATTAATCCAAATTCGAGAGATAAACCTAGAAATTTCTTAACGAAATATAGATCAAAGGGTTGTTTTTACTCTCATTTTTATAAAGGATTTTTCTATTCCTTTGGAGTGGAACGAAATGATATTTTATGGTTTGTGATGTGGATCCAGGAAATATGGATAATGTATCTTTGTCAACTTGCATTTATGTGTCTGAAAGCCTTAGAATTAGTTTGTTTTTCCAGTTTCGGATATTAGATGAACGGTACTGTGAAATATTTTACATCCAAATATTTGCCCGTCTTGATCAATTTTGCAGCGCAATGTCTCGGAAATATTTATTCAGCTCCTTAATTCAAAATTTTTGCAAGTATAATACCTGGACAATATAACTATAAATTAGCATATAAGTAGTTGGTAGGGGACTGAGCCCACCCTCCCCTGAAAAATATATATTTTTTTTTTCAACTAGCCCCCCCCCCACATAGATTCGTAATTACATACCCAATGTTAAAATCTGTATTTTATTTGCAAGATACTACAGATTTTCACCAAAATACTCTTATTGCAAAAGTGCTGCTGAAAGAGTCTAGGCAGACTTGAAAAATATGAATCGTAAGGTCCTAATATCCTAAGATAAGGTCTGCACTGACGGAATGCACCCTCCCTAGCCACTAAACTTTTGAGAAGACCTGGACTATGCTCCATCTCGGCTGGCATCCATAATTCCACCAGCAGCCATTTTTCATGAGAAGCGGTCTTGTGCAGCGGCTTTGACATGGTACATCCAATTCCTGTCCCATGGCCAACCGAAGAGGTGGAAGCCTCCAAGCATTTATATGTCATTCTTCATCCATGATCACCAATCTCTTTTCTGGCCTCTAGGCTGAACTATCCAGTTTTAAAGTGGCTGTACTTTAATACTGTATTTCGAGATGGTTCGCTGGTCGTTAGACAATAGCACATCTACAAAAGCCATTATTCCTTTATGGTTTTCCAGACAGGATAATACTGGTTACAGCAGTCATGGGTCTTATTTTTGAATACTCGAGTCTCACCCCAGTCACCCTGTCTTGCGTAAGCTACCGGAGACGCCTTAACATTGCTTAAAATACTGATATTTTGCATAATGATGAATGTTTCATGGGGATTTATTTGTTGAACTGGCCTCTCTACTCGTCAGTCCCATTTCATTTCTTTACATGGGATTGGGACTGGTGATAAGAGGGCTAAACAACACATCTAATAGAGCTGTTAAACGGTGTCTCAACGCTAAGGTGAGAACCCATTTTTTCCTGTCGTTTCTTTGTTTCAAGATACTCTTTTTGATTTTCTTGGCAATATTAGTTCCTTTTTGAGTGGACTCTCTGGCTTGGAATTATTAGTCAATGTTTTTTCCGATTCCTGGAAGCGGTCCTCAACTAAAAATTGAAGGGCAACGCGCTCTACTTGTTATATTATCGTTCTACATTATCAAAATCACAGGATTCCTAATTCCTTATGGTCATAATTTTTCATTTCTTTTGTATAAGTTTAATTTATTACAATGTTAAGCATATAGATAAAGGGTGTAAGCACAAACCTTACAGATCTAAAGTTCCCCCTTCCCCAAAACAACCATCATGTTAAAAACCATCGTCCCAAATACTACAAAATATGCTGGTGTTTTGCTAAGTGAATAGGGTCATTTTTTCAGCACAAAAGATGTTTTCGAAAATAGTATATATGTAAGTTAAATTCATAATCGTGTGATTGTTGGAAGTCTTATGACTTCTTGCTGACAGATTTACATTAAAGGCTCTGGCTCTAGATTACGTTTTTGCATTATAATATTATTACTATTAATAAAGTAAGTGAAAAGGGTTGCTCCCCAGGTCAAGAACAAAGTCAGGTTGACAAAACTAAGTGAGCAAAAAAACTTCTAAATTGTCAATGTGCCTGCTTTCTTCTGTAAAGCGGCAGAAAAGGTTAATTGTCGATTAGCCAGGCCTTTATAAAAAGCCAAAGGCAAGTGGTTGCTAATGATGATGATCCCATTATGGGTAAGCAGTATTGTCAATAATACTACAATGCTTAATTTTGCCTGGTCATAAGAAAGAGAAAGCGGAGTAATAAAAAAGTAGAAAAATGAAAACCCTAATACTTCAGTAGCAAGGAATAAAATAAAATAAGAACTTTTTCATTCACTGTTTTAAATCATGTACAGAGACCAAAACTAGAATAATGTTTCAAATGCATTTTTCGGTACTTTTTAAAACAAACAGTACAACGGCAATCGGGTTGTTGCCATATTTTGAGATCATAAAATGAAAGTATCTCTCTCGTATAGCAGGTATCAAACAGTTCGTGGTAACGAACTGTAAGCAAGGAGCGACCCGGCTTAATGGTAACCAAAACTCTAGAAAACGGAATTTTGATACCAATAGATACATCCAAAGAATCAGATTTTTATGCTGATTACAAAAATATATAAGCTTCATCAAGTTTAGTCTTACCCATCAAAAGTTACGCGCCTGAGAAAAATTGTCTTATTTTCGAAAAAAGGGGGAAAGACCCTCTAAAGGTTATAGAACCTTAATGAAAATCACACCATCGTATTCAGCGTATCAGAGAACCCTACTGCAGAGGTTTCAAGCTCCTATCTACAAAAATGTGGAATTTTGTATTTTTTGCCAGAAGAAAGATCACGGATGCATGTTTATTTTTGTTTTTTTTTCCAGCGGTGATCGTATTGACCCAGTGATACGTAGAATGTCGTGGGAGGGCTCATTGGAACGGAAATTAAAAGTTCTAGTGCCCTTTTTAAGTGACGAAAAAATGGAGGGCAACTAGGCCCCCTTCCACGCTCATTTTTTTCCAAAGTCACCCGATCAAAATTTTGAGGTAGACCATTTTGTTCACCATGGTCGAAAATATGATAACTATGTCTTTTAGGATGACTTAATCGCCCGAAGTCCCCGGGGGAGGGCTCAAAATTATGAACTTTACCCAATGTTAACATATAGTATTGGTTATTAGGAAGTATACAGACGTTTTCAGGGGGGATTTTATCTGGTAATGGGGGGGGTCGGGGGTTATGTGGGAGGATCTTTCCACGAAGGTAGGTTTTCATGGGGGAAGGGACATTGGTATGAAGGGGGTGCCGGATTTCCCAGCATTATTTAAAAAAAAAGTTCAGAAATTATATAAAAAAAACAAGTTTTTCAACTGACAGTAAGGAGCAACATCAAAACTTAAAACAACAGAAAACATTATGTATATGATTGGGTTCAGCACCTAGTCAATACCTCGCTCTTTAAGCCAAAGATTTTTTAGTACTTTCATAAGAGCTATTTATTCTAATTAACGGTATTTGTGATTAAGGGGTCAATTTTAAAGAATTGGAACAAAATTCGAACTTTAGCTTAAAGAGCAAGGTGTTGACTAGGGGGCGAACCCTCTAATATACATATTAAAAATATATGAATATAGGAGTTCGTTACGTAAGTTAATTCGTAAGTTACGTATATTTATTACTAATAAAAAGGTTCGTAAATAAAATTAAACAAGTTTCGAGAAAGCTATTTTACCAAATAAAAGTAAAATTAATATTCAAATTTTGTTTTAATTATTCATGTACGGTAAGCTAAAATCAAAACCTGCATTAATTTAAAACGTTCAAAATTAAATAAAAAACAAGTTCTTTTAACTGAAAGTAAGAAACGACGTTGAAACTTAAAACGAACAGAAATTATTCCGTATATGAAAGTGGTTGTCCCCTCCTCAACGCCTCGCTCTTTACACTAAAGTTGACTTTCTCACAACTCTATTTTTTTTAACAATAAAAAAATTTAGCGTAAAGAGCGCGGCGTTGTGGAGGGGACAGCCCCTGTCATATTCGGAATAATTTCTGTTCGTTTTAAGTTTTAACGTCTTTCCTTACTTTCAGCTAAAAAAACTTGTTTTTTTTTATTTAATTGAAGTAAAAACTCCAGGCTTTCACAGTAAACAGAATGGATTTCTAGTCTATCATTTTCCGTGAACCAGCATGGTGGCCAACTGTCACTTTTTCGTGTTTTTTATCCTACTTTTTTCCTCATTTCAAACATTCCTTTTGCCGACTACTGCCTTATACGACTCTTTTTTTCTCATTTCAAACATTTATTTTGCCGACCACTATCTGAAACGACTCTTTTTTCCTCATTTCAAACATTCCTTTTGACTACTACTATCTAAAACGACTCTTTTTTCCTCATTTCAAACATTCCTTTTGCCGGCTTCTACCTAAAACGACTCTTTTACGACTCTTTTTTCCTCATTTCAAACATTCCTTTTGCCAACTACAAACTAAAACGACAGGTTTGAGCTGTGGTAAAGCTTTCTAATTTAGTTAATTATTAATTTAGTAAAAATATATAAGACGCAAATATGAAGTTTTGAAATACCACTTTTTATTAAGATAAGGAACATATCCTGCCAAGTTCTGTTTAACGGGAAATTGAGAAATTACCACTTCCTAGCGATTACGTGGGAAGGTGTGGTTGATAAAAATGTATAAAAGATACATTTTATTGGAAGGGGGGATCTGATACTTACTTTATGCCGGACTGACCTCTGGTCCGTTGTTTTTAGAAATACCTTGGAACCTTGTCTTATCATTGTAAGTGTCTAAGTATCTTATTATATATTATTGTAGTTTCTGAGACTTGTGATCTAGCCTACTTGGGACAGCCAGTCCCAATAGAATATCTATATCTGGAATTATTGTGTGTAAATTGAATAAAAGTATTGTAATTTAGACAACCCCTCTACGATCTACCTTTAGCCCCTCAAACATACCCAGTTGGTACGCCTCATTAGTTCGGTCATAGCCTAAGGCACGCTACCAAAGTTTAATTACCTTAGGGCCATAGTTTATCTCCCCTATAAAGGGAGAATAAAGGCATCTACGACAGTAGAAAGCTATCTTATAGTCCCACGAGAACACCTTATATGGGCATAGAGTCCCTAGGGAGAACACGTGGTTAATCAAAGTGGGTTAATGACCTCTTTTTCCAAGGTCGATTTATTTGTTGTTGTTGATGTTTTGGCAAAGTGCACGCTCGGAGCGAATGTTAAGATCCAGGAATAGGAAACAGGATCACGCAATGACCTCAATTCCCCTTTCGTGAATCAATAATTCCCCTTAGAAACAACAAATTAATTCCCCTTTTCTTGACAAATCAATCAACCATGGCATCATCTGTCAGACATTAAGAACTTTGCCCAGAAACAATTCTCCAGGAATAGACCCAAGACATTAATAAACTTCGCCCTGGAAACAATTCTACTGGTCGAACTCCAAAGATATTAATAAACTTCGCCCTGGAAACAATTCTCCAAGAAACATCTTAGAGATGAATAGATTAACGCGAGAAAGGGTTTCTTAGTAATTTCAAATGTGACATCGCAGGGATGCTAAAAACAAAAGGAACACGCTGAAATTACGTTTAGGGGTTATTTGGGTGAAACCGTTATAGACATTTTAGGGAATTATTTCGGCGAAACAGTTAGAGACATTTTAAAAGATGGTTTTAGAAGATGTTTTAGAAGAGGATTTGAGGGTGAAACTCTGTGGTCGTTATAATACACAAGTTGTATTTGAACAGTGTTGTGAGGTCCTCTATCCCAGCCCCCAAGAGCTCTAATCCCCCAACCCCCACCCCAAAGGAGTCTGATCCTCAAAACCCCCACCCCAAGGAAGCCCCCGGTCTCCACGGCTCCCAAAGGACCCCCGGTGCCCCCAAAGCTCCTGAGCCCCCTTTTCGTAATAATTTCTTATTGCTTTATATGATCTTTTTAGAACCAGTTATTTTCTCATTGTTAATCCCAAACCCACTTTACATTTTAAACTATCCATCTTTTACACCCACAACTTTACCATAGAACTTTCCGAATGCCCCAGCATCAAATAATACCTTTCAAAGGCATTTCAGAAAAACCTATTTCCTTAATGTCCCTTCTAACCCCATTTTACAAATAGAAGTACCCATCCTTTTTACACACACCTTTACATTACAACTTTTTGAATGCTCGAAAACCAAGCAATATTTTTCAAACGGCAATTCAGAACATGTTCTTTCATAATGCTCATCCTAAACCCGTTTTAAAAGCTGAATATCCCACCATTTTCGCCAACAACATTGAGTTAAAGCTTTTTGAATGCCCAACGCCATGTAATACTCTTCGAAAGGTATTCCAGAACAAGTTCTTTTCTTATTGATCGTTCTTAACCCATGTTACAATTGAAATACCCATCCTTTTCACCCAAAACTTAGTTATAGGTAAGAGTTTGAAGTTTTACATTAGAGACTTAGCTTAGAGTTTTAGTTGGGTGTAGTTTTAGTTAAAAGTTTAGAGTTTTTTATCTTATAGTCTTAGCTTAGAGTTTTTGTTACAGTTCTAGTTTAGTTTAGTTTTAGTTATGAATTTATAGTTTTTAGCTTAGAGTCTTAGATTAGAGTTTTATTCAGAGTTATAGGTCAGTTTAGTTTAGTTATAGTTCCTAATTGATGGTTATAGATTAGAGCCTTTGCTTAGAACTTTACTTAGAGCTGTAGTTTGGTTACGTTTTAGTTAAGAGTTTTGTTTTTTATTTTAGAGTCTTAGCTTATAGTTTTTGTTAGAATTCTAGTTTAATTTAGTTTTAGTTAAGAGTTTAGAGTTTTACCTTAGAGTCTTAGCTTAGAGTTTTATTTAGAGTTGAAGTTTATTTTAGTTACAGTTAAGAATTTAGAGTTTTAGCTTAGAGTCATAGCTTAGAGTTTTACAAGTTTTAGTTTGGCTAAGTTTTAGTTAAGAGTTTAGAATTTTAGCTTAGAGTCTTAGCTTAGAGTTTTTGTTAGAGTTCCAGTTTAGTTTAATTTTAGTTAAGAGTTTGATGTTTTACCTTTGAGTTTCATTTAGAGTTATAGTTTATTTTAGTTTTAGTTAAGAGTTTTTTTTTTTACCTTAGAGTCTTAGCTTAGAGTTTTATTTAGAGTTCTAGTTTAGTTTAGTTTTAGTTAAGAGTTGAGAATTTAAGCTTAGAGTCTTAGCTTAGAGTTTTTGTTAGAGTTCTAGTTTATTTTAGTTTTGGTTAAGAGTTTAGAGTTTTTAGCGCAGAGTCTTAGCTTAGAGTTTATGTTGAAGTTCTAGTTTAGTTTAATTTTAGTTAAGAGATTTGAGTTTTATATCATAATCTTAGCTTAAAGTTTTTGTTTGAGTTGAAGTTTAGTTGAGTAATACTTAAGAGTTTAGAGTTTTAGCTTCGAGTCTTAGCTTAAAGTTTTTTTGTTAGAGATCTAGTTTAGTTTAAATTTAATAAAGAGTTTGATTTTTTACCTTTGAGTTTCAGTTAGATTTCTAGTTTTGTATATTTTTAGTTAAGAGTTTTGTGTTTTAACTTAGAGTATTAGCTTAGATTTTTATTTAGAGTTCTAGTTTAGTTTTAGTTAAGATTATAGAGTTTTAGATTAGAGTCTTAACTTATATTTTTTTCTAGAGATCTAGTTTAGTATAGTTTTATTAACTAGTTTAAAGTTTTCAGCTTCTATTCCTATATAAGAGTTTTTGTTGAAGTTCTAGTTTAGTTTAATTTTAGTTAATATTTTATAGTTTTAGCTTAGAGTATTAGCTTAGAGTTTATGTTAAAGTTGAAGTTTAGTTTAGTAATAGTTAAAAGTTTAGAGTTTTAGCTTAGAGTCTTAGCTTATAGTTTTAGTTTAGTTTAGTTTTAGTTAAGAGTTTTGAGTTTTTTAGCTTAGATTCTTA
>NC_142794.1:40548253-40594233 GCF_049724085.1 Artemia sp. Qi Xiang Cuo
TTCTTTCGTTGAAATGCAAGAGTTGGAATATTTCAGTAGTGTTTGGTTGTGGTTTACCTTGTCACAGTTACATTTTCTTGATTTTTCAAAGTTCATTTTGAATTTCTTTCGTTGAAATGCAAGAGTTGGAATATTTCAGTAGTGTTTGGTTGTGGTTTACCTTGTCACAGTTACATTTTCTTGATTTTTCAAAGTTCATTTTGAATTTCTTTCGTTGAAATGCAAGAGTTGGAATATTTCAGTAGTTTTTGATGGTGGTTTACCTTGTCACAGTTACATTTTCTTGATTTTTCAAAGTTCATTTTGAATTTCTTTCATTGAAATGCGAGAGTTGGACTATTTCAGTTTTGTTTGGTTGTGGTTTAAAATGTCAAATGTGATGTTTCATTTTTATTCTAATCTCATTTGAATTGAGACTGTTGGAGAGAGATATTTTTACTCTTTATTAATTGTGTTCAGATTGAATACCAACCAACAGAACCATTTTCTTTTTATATAATACTACATTTCGAATTTCTTACTTTTTAATTCAAGATTAGGACTATTTCAGTGGTGTTTTCGCATTTTTGACCAAACATCAGTTAATGTTTCTCTTTATGTAAATGTTCATTTGAACTTCTTTCCTTGAAAATCTCGAGTTTGAGTATTTCTCAATTGTCTGGTTTTGGTTTACAATGTCACAATTAAGTTTTCTTATAAAATGTAAAAGATGCATTTTCATGATTTTTCTATGTTCAACGTTTAGTTCTTTCACATTAATTTAAGAGTTGGAATAGTTCAGTTTCGTTCCGTTGCGGCGTACCTGGTCTCAGTGTAAGTTTATTTATTTTTCAATTAACATCGAGGTTGTCTCACCTTGAGCTTCAGGATTTTTTAAATTTAAGTAGTGTATGGTTACTGTATACATTATCGCAGTTGCAATTCAACATTTTTTAAAGGTTTATTTAGAATTTCTTACATTTACAATAAATAGTTGGAATCTTTAAGATGTTTTTTTATGTTGTTTTACTTTTCACACTTAAATTTTCATGATTTTTCCAAGTTCATTTTTAATTTCTTTCTTTGAAATGCAAGAGTTGGAATATTTCAGTAGTGTATGGTTGTATTTTACCTTGTAAAATTTTAACTTTATTGTTTATAAAAAGTTACTTTTTAATTTCTTTCTTTGAAATGCAAGAGTTGGAATATATCAGTAGTGTTTTGGTATGGTTTACCTTGTCACAGTTAAATTTTCTTGTTAGGTCAATAATTATTTGATTGTTTTTTTCTTAAATACAAAAGTTGGAATATTCCACTTATGATTGGTTGTGTATTACAGTATAACAGCAACAATATCCCGAATCTTCAAGGTTCATCTAGAATAACTTATGAATTAGAGCAAGAGTATGTCAATTTTTGAAGTTCAGGGTTGAGGTATAACTATAAATTGTTACGAACTATTTATAATAAAATTATCATTTGATATTCTATAGTTTAATTGAAAGAGTTGGACTATTTCAGAAGTGCTTGGTCATGTTTTAACTTGTCAGAGTTACATTTTCTTGATTTTTCAAAGTTCATTTTTAATTTCTTTCGTTGAAATGCAAGAGGTAGAATATTTCAGTAGTGTTTGGTCGTGGTTTACCTTGTCACAGTTACATTTTCTTGATTTTTCAAAGTTCATTTCGAATTTCTTTAGGTGAAATGCGAGAGTTGGAAGATTTCAGTAGAGTTTGGTTCTGGTTTAACTTGTAACAGTTACATTTTATTGATTTTTAAAAGTTCATTTTGAATTTCTTTAGTAGAAATGCAATAGCTGGAATATTTCAATAGTGTTTGTTTTTGGTTTTCCTTTTCAAAGTTAGATTTACAATATTTTTCAAAGTTCATTTTGAATTTCTTTCGTTGAAATGCAAGAGTTGGAATATTTCAGTAGTGTTTTGTTGTGGTTTACCTTGTCAAAGTTACATATTCTTGATTTTTCAAAGTTCAATTTGAATTTCTGTCGTTGAAATGCAAGAGTTGGAATATTTCAGTAGTGTTTGCTTATGGTTTACCTTGTCAAAGTTACATATTCGTGATTTTTAAAATCTAATTTTGAATTTATTTAATTTAAATGCAAGAGTTGGAATATTTCAGTAGTGTCTGGTTATGGTTTACCTTGTCACAGTTACATTCTCTTGATTTTTCAAAGTTCATTTCGAATTTCACTCGTTGACATGCAAGAGTTGAAATCTTTCAGTAGTGTTTGGTCGTGGTGTACAAAGTCAGAATTACAGTTTCGTGATTTTTCAAAGATCATTTAGAATTTCTTTCTTTTAAATGCAAGAGTTGGAATATTTCAGTAGTGTTTGGTCGTGGTTTACCTTATCAGAATTACAATTTCGTGATTTTTTAATGTTCATTTTGATTTTAATTCTTTGAAATGCAATAGTTTGTCTATTTCAGTAGTGTTTGATGATGGTTTACATTGTCATAGTTACAGTTTCTTGATTTTTCATAGATAATTTTGAATTTCTTTCTTTGAAATGCAAGATTTTTAATATTTCAGTAGTGTTTGGTTGTGGTTTACCTTGTCACAGTTACATTTTCTTGATTTTTCAAAGTTCATTTTGAATTGCTTTCGTTGAAATGCAAGAGTTGGAATATTTCAGTAGTGTTTGGTTGTGGTTTACCTTGTCACAGTTACATTTTCTTGATTTTTCAAAGTTCATTTTGAATTTCTTTCGTTGAAATGCAAGAGTTGGAATATTTCAGTAGTGTTTGGTTGTGGTTTACCTTGTCACAGTTACATTTTCTTGATTTTTCAAAGTTCATTTTGAATTTCTTTCGTTGAAATGCAAGAGTTGGAATATTTCAGTAGTGTTTGATGGTGGATTACCTTGTCACAGGTACATCTTCCTGATTTTTCGTAGCTTATTTTGAGTTTCTTACATTGAAAAATAAGAGTGGGAATGTTTCACTGACATATGGTTACGGATTACCTTGTCTCAGTTAGATTTTCTAGATTTTTTCAATTTTTATTTTGAATAACCTAATTATTATTTCAATTTTTTTTCTATTTTAGTATTGTATGGTTATGGTTTACAATGTCACAGTCAATTTTTCCTTATTTATCAAATTTTATTTGAACTTATTACGATCTGGAGTACGAGATGAGCATTTTCTGTAGAATGTGGTAGTGGTTTACTTCGTATCACCTACAGGTTCTCGATATCAAAAAGTTTATTTTGACTTTTATACGGCTTGAAGCTAGATTTGGACAATAGAAGCTGTTGTTGGTGGTGGTATTAAGTGTATAAGAAACAGATTCTTGATTTTTCAAAGTTCATTTTGAATTTCATTTGTTGACAATAAAGAGTTGGAATATTCAAGTAGTTTTTGGTTTTGGTTTACCTTCTCACAGTTACATTTTCATGATTCTTAGAAGTTCATTTTTAATTTCTTTCATTTTAATTTCAGAGTTGGAATATTTTAGCAGTGTTTGGTTGTTGTTTACATTGTACAAGTTACATTTTCTTGATTTTTCAAAGTTCATTTTGAATTTCTTTCGTTGAAATGCAAGAGTTGGAATATTTCAGTAGTGTTTGGTTGTGGTTTACCTGGTCACAGTTACATTTTCTTGATTTTTCAAAGTTCATATAGAATTTATTTCTTTTAAATTCAAGAGTTGTAATATTTAAGTAGCTGTTGGTTTTGTTTTAACTTGTCACAGTTACATTTTTTTGATTTTTAAGAGTTCATTTTGAATTTCTTTCGTTGAAATGCAAGAGTTGGAATATTTCAGTACTATATGGTTTTGGTTTACTTTGTGAAAGTTACATTTTCTTGATTTTTCAAAGTTCATTTTGAATTTCTTTAGTTGAAAAGCAAGAATTAGAATATTTCAGTAGTGTTTGGTTGTGATTTACCTTGTCACAGTTACATTCTCTTGATTTTTAATATTTCATTTTGAATTTCTTTCGTTGAAATGCAAGAGCTGGAATATTTCAGTAATGCTTTGTTGTGGTTTAACTTTTCAAAGTTACATTTTATTGATTTTTTAATTTTAAATTTTAATTTATTTCGTTGATATGCAAGAGTTTTAATATTTTAGTAGTGTCTGGCTATTTTATACCATGTCACATTTATATTATCTAGATTTATCAAATTTCGTTTTGAATTTCTTTCGTTGAAATGCATGAGTTGGATTATTTCAGAAGTGTTTATTTGTGGTGTACATTTTCACAGTCACATTTTCTTGATTTTTCAATGTTACTTTTGAATTTATTTCGTTGAAATGCAAGAATTGGAATATTTCAGTAGTGTTTAGTCGTGGTTCACCTTGTCAGACTTACATTTTCATGATTTTTAAAAGTTCATTTTGGATTTCTGTCGCTGAAATGCAAGAGTTGAACTATTTCAGTAGTGTTTGGTTATGGTTTACCCTGTCTCAGTTAAATTTTCTTGATTTTTCAAAGATAATTTGAATTTCCTTCTTTGAAATTCAAGAGTTGTAATATTTCATTAGTTTTTGCTTTTGGTTTACGTTGTAACAGTTACATTTTCTTGATTTCACAAAGTTAATTTAAATTTATTTCATTGAAATGCAATAGATGGAATGTTTCAGTAGTGTCTGGTTTGGGTTTACTTTGTCACAGTTACATTTTCTTGATTTTTCAAAGTTCATTTTGAATTTCTTTCTTTTAAATGAACTAGTAAGACTATTTCAGTAGTGTTTGGTTATGGTTTACCTTGTAACAGATACATGTTCTTGATATTTCAAATTCATTTTTAATTTATATATTTTAAATTGAATAGTTGGAATATTTAAGTAGTGTTTGTTTATCGTTTACCAAATCGCAGTTACATTTTCTTTATTTTTCAAACTTCATTTTGAATTCATATCGTTGAAATGCAAGAGTTGGAATATTTCAGTAGGGTTTGGTTGTGGTTTACATTGTCACAGTTACATTTTCTTGATTTTTCAAAGTTCATTTAGAATTTCTTTCATTGAAATGCAAGAGTTGGAATATTTCACTAGTGTTCGGTCGTGGTTTACCTTGTCACATGTACACACATGTATACACATATACACACATGTGCTTATCATGAGTAATCATAATAGGTTAACCTAACCTTTTCCGGTGAGTATGGTTAGGTTAGACTAGATTAAGTTAGGTTAGATTAGACTAGGTTAGGTTAGCCTACGTACTCTTCACTTAGGTTAGCTTAGGTTAGGTGAGAGACATGCGAAAATTTAGGTGTATGATTAGGTTAGGTTAGGTTAGATTAATTTAGGTTAGGTTAAGTTAGGTTAGGCTAGGTTTGCCTACGTAAGGGCGCGTACGTATGCTAACCTAGCCTAACCTAACCTAACTTAATCTAACCTAACCTAATCATACACCTAACTTTTCGCATGTCTCTCACCTAACCTAAGTGAAGGGAACTTAGGCTAACCTAGCCTAGTCTAATCTAACCTAACTTAATCTAGTCTAACCTAACCATACTCACTGGACAAGGTTAGGTTCACTTATCATGAGCACTCATGATAAGCACATGTGTGTATATGTGTATACATGTGTGTACATGTGAAAAGGTAAACCACAACCGAACACTAGTGAAATATTCCAACTCTTGCATTTCAATGAAAGAAATTCAAAATGAACTTTGAAAAATCATGAAATTTTAACTGTGACAAGTTAAATCACAACCAAACACTACTGAAATATTCCAACTCTTGCAATTAAACGAATGGAATTCAAAATAAAGTTTAAAAAATCAATAAAATGTAACTTCGACACGGTAAACGATAATCAAACACTACTGAAATATTCCAAATATTGAATTTAAACAATATAAATTCAAAATGAATTTCAAAAATAAAGAAAATGTAAATGTGACAAGGTAAACCACAACCAAACACTACTTAAATATTCCAACTCTTGAATTTCAAAAATATAAATTATAAATGAGCATTGAAAAATCTTTAAAATGTAACTGTGACACGGTAAACCAAAAGCAAACACCCCTTAAATATTCCAACTCTTACATTACCATGAAATAAGTTCAAATGAACTTTGAAAAATCAAGAAAATGTAAATGTGACAAGGTAAAACAAAAGCAAACAATACTGAAATATTCCAACTCTTACTTTTCAATGAAAAAAATTCAAATGAAATTTGAAAAATCATGAAAATGTAACTTTGACAAGGTAAACCACAACCAAACACTATTCAAATAGTCAAACTCTTGCATTTCAACGACATAAATTCAAAATGAACTTTGAAAAGTCATGAAAATATAACTGTGACAAGGTGAACCACGACAAAACACTACTGAAATACTCCAACTCTTGCATTTCAAAGAAAGAAATTCAAAATGAACTTTTGAAAATCAAGAAAATGTGACTGTGACGCGGTAAACCATGACCAGACACTTCTGAAATAATCAAACTCTTGCATTTCAACGAAATAAATTCAAAATGAACTTTGAAAAATCAAGAAAATGTAACTGTGACAAGGTAAACCAAAACCAAACACTACTGAAATAGTCCAACTCTTGCATTTCAACGAAATAAATTCAAAATAAACTTTGAACGATCAAGAAAATGTAACTATGGCAAGGTAAACCACAACCAAACACTACTGAAATTTTCCAACTCTTGCATTTCAACAAAAGAAATTCAAAATGAACCTTGAAAAATCACTAAAATGTAACTTCGACAAGTTAAACCACAACCAAACACTACTGAAATATTCTAACTTTTGCATTTCAACTAAAGAAATTCAAAATGAACTTTGAAAATCAATAAAATTTAACTGTGACAAGTTAAACCACAACCAAACTCTACTGAAATATTACAACTCTTGGATTTCAACGAAAGAAATTCAAAATGAACTTTTAAATATCAAGAAAATTTAACTTTGACAAGTTAAACCACGACCAAACACAATTGAAATATTCAAAATCTTGCATTTCAACGATAGAAATTCAATATGAACTATGAAAAATCAAGATAATTTAACTGTGACAAGTTAAACCAGAACCAAACACTGCTGAAATATTCCAACTCTTGCTTTTCAAAGAAATACATTCAAAATGAGCTTTGAAAAATCAGGAAAATGTAACTGTGACAAGGTAAACCACAACCAAGCCCTACTGAAATAGTCCAACTCTTGCATTTCAACGAATGAAATTCCAAATGATCTTTGAAAAATCAAGAAAATGTAAGTGTGACAAGGTAAACCACAACCAAACACTACTGAAATATTCCAACTCTTGCATTTCAACGAAAGAAATTCAAAATGAACTTTGAAAAATCAAGAGAATGTAACTGTGACATGGTAAACCACAACCAAACACTAGTGAAATATTCAAACTCTTGCATTTCAACTAAAGAAATTCAAAATTAACATAGAAAAATCACGAAAATTTAACTGTGACAAGGTCTACAATACACATACACTACTGAAATATTCCAACTCTTGCATTTCAACGAAAGAAATTCAAAATGAACTTTGAAAAATCAAGAAAATGTAACTGTGACAAGATAAACCACAAACTAACACTACTGAAATATTCCAACTCTTGCATTTCAAGGAAAGAAATTCAAAATGAACTATGAAAAATCAAGAAAATGTAACACTGACAAGGTAAACCGCAACCAAACACTATTGAAATATTCCAACTCTTGCATTTCAACGAAATAAATTCAAAATGAACTTTTAAAAATCAAGTACATGTAACTGTGACAAGGTAAATAACAACAAACCGCTACTTAAATATTAAAACTCTTGAATTAAAACTAATTAATTACAAATGAACATATAAAAATCAATAAAATGTTACTTTGACAAGGTACACCATCTGCAAACACTACTGAAATATACCAACTCGTTATTTTCAAAGAATGAAATTTTAAATGATCTTTGAAAATTCAAGAATATGTAACTGTGACAAGGTAAACCACAACCAAACACTACTGAAATAGTCCAACTCTCGCATTTCAACGAAAGAAATTCAAAATAAACTTTGAAAAATCACGAAAATGTAACTGTGACAAGGTAAACTACGACCAAACATTACTGAAATATTCCAACTATTGCATTTCAACGAAAGAAATTCAAAATGAACTTTTAAAAATCAAGAAAATGTAACTGTGACAATGTTAACCACAACAACCCACTGCTGATCTATTCCAACTCTTGCATTTCAACTAAAAAAATTCAAAATGAACTTTAAAAAATCAAGAAAATGCAACTTTGACAAGGTAAACCATAACCAGACACTACTGAAATAGTCCAACTCTTGCATTTCAATAAAAGAAATTCAAAACGAGAATGGAAAAATAAATAACTTGTAAATGTTAATATTTAATACACATTCACACAATAATTAAATATTAAAACTCTTTAATTTAGGTTAAAGAAATTCAAAATGAAATTTAAAAAATCAAAAAAATGTAGACGTTGACATTTTAATCCACAAGAAAACGCAATTGAAATATTTCAACTCTTGCATTTCAACGAAAGAAATTCAAAATGAACTTTGAAAAATCAAGAAAATGTAACTGTGACAAGGTAAACCACAACCAAACGCTACTGAAAGAGGTACACGCTTGCTAATAAATGTTTGAAAATCAAAATGAACAAATAAAAATTCATAGATATTAAGTGTGATAAGTTGTACCACAACGAAGCACTTCAGAAATATTCCAACTCTTACATTTCAACGAATGAAATTCAAAATGAACTTTGAATAATCAAGAAAATGAAACTATGATATGTTAAACCACAGCCAAACACTACTGAAATATTCCAACTCTTGCATTTAAATGAAAGAAATTCAAAATAAACTTTTAAAAATCAGGAAAATGTAACTGTGACAAGGTAAAACACAACCAAACACTAGTGAAATATTCCAACTATTGCATTTAAACGAAAGAAATTCAAAATGAACTTTGAAAAATCAAGAAAATCTAACTGCGACAAGGTAAACCACAACCATACACTACTGAAATATTTCAACTCTTGCATTTCAAAGAAAGAAATTCAAAATGAACTTTGAAAAATCAAGAAAATGTAACTTTGACAATGTAAACAACGAACAAACGACTCTTAAATTGTAAATATATGTATTTAAAAAGATTTTAATTCAAATGAACATTTTATTATAATTACTTTGTAACATAGACAATGTATACCAGAACAACTCACTACAGAACTATGCAAACTCTTGCTCTTCAACGAAAGAAATTCAAAATGAACTTTGAAAAATCAAGGAAATGTAACTGTGACAAGGTAAACCACAACCAAACACTACTGAAATATTCCAATTCTTGCATTTCAACGAAACAAATTCAAAATAAACTTTGAAAAATCACGAAAATGTAACTGTGACCTGGTAAACCACAACCAAACACTACTGAAATATTCCAACTCTTGCATTTCAATGAAAGAAATTCAAAATGAATTTTGAAAAATCAAGAAAATGTAACTGTGACAAGGTAAACCACAACCAAACACTACTGAAATATTCCAACTCTTGCATTTCAACTAACTTAATTCAACATGAATTTTGAAAAATCAAGAAAATTTATATGTGACAAGGTTAACCATAACCAAACACTAGAGAAATATTCCAACTCTAGCATTCAAACTAAAAGAATTCAATATGAAGTTTGAAAAATCAATAAATTGTAACTGCGACAAGTTAAACGATAACCAAACACTAATTAAATATTCCATCTCTATAATTTCAACTATATAAATTAAAAATTAAATTGAAAAATAAATAAAATGTAACTTTGATATGGTAAACCATAACCAAACCCTAATAAAATGTTCCAACTCTTACACTTCAACAATAGAAATTCAAAATGAACTTTGAAAAATCGAGAAATTGTAACTTTGACAATGTAAACCACAACCAAACACTACTTAAATATTCCAACTCTTGCATTTCAACGAAAGAAATTCAAATTGAACTTTTAAAAATAAAGAAAATGTAACTGTGACAAGTTAAACCACAACAAAACACTAATGAAATATTCAAACTCTTACATTTCAACGAAAGAAATTCAAAATGAACTTTGAAAAATCAAGAAAATGTAAGTGTGACAAGGTAAAACACAACCAAACACTTCTGAAATATTCCAACTCTTGTATTTCAACGATAGAAATTTAAATGAACTTTGAAAAATCAAGAAAATGTAACTGTGACAAGGTAAACCACAACGAAACACTACTGAAATATTCCAACTCTTGCATTTCAACGATAGAAATTCAAAATGAACTTTGAAAAATCAGGCCTTTGGGGTGTCGGGGGACCTTTTTTTAGGGGGGGAGGAGCCGGGGGGGGGTCGTTCTGTGTCTCAATGCACAAAAAAATATTAAAAAATGGGGAAGGGAAGGGGAGGGGAGGAGGTGAGGAGGGGAGGGAGAGGAGGAGGAGGGGAGGGGTGGGAGGGGAGGGGAGGGGAGGGGATGGGAAGGAGGGGGGAGGTGGAGGGAGAGGGAGGGGGCCCTTTGGGGACCAAAGGGGGGGAGGGACTCTTTGGTGGTCCGGTGGCCCATTGGGAGCCTGGGGGACCTTTGAGGACCCGGGGAGGGCCTTTGGGGGTCCGGTGGCCCTTTGGGAGCCTGGGGGACCTTTGAGGACCGGGGGAGGGCCTTTGGGGTCCGGTGGACCTTTGGGGACCGGTGGAGGGCCTTTGGGAGTCCGGGGGTCCTTTGGTAGCCTTGGGAACTTTTGGGGACCGGGGGGTTCCTTCTGGATTGGGGTTTGGGGATGGTAACCGTTTGGATGGGGTTTGGGGTATGGGGGCCATTGGGGGTGGGGGTAGGGGACCTCACAACACTGTTAAAATACAACTTGTGTATTATAACGACCACACTCAAAACCTCTTCTAAAATCATCTTTTAAATCATCTTTTTAAATGTCTCTAACGGTTTCGCCGAAATAATTCCAAAACCTGTCTAAAACGTTTTCGCCCGAATAATCTTCTAACAGCAATTTCTGCGTGTTCCTTTTGTTTTTTGGCATCTATGCACTTTCAAATTTCAAATTTCTATGAAACGCTTTCCTGAGTTAATTTCTTCATCTCATGAATGTCCAAAGCTACACTATTAATGTTTATTTATAATATCAATTTATCTCTTTGAGTTAAAGCTCGGTGAAGCCGTATTTAAAAATAGAATTTCTATCTCTTTAGACTCCCGCATAATTCCAAGATAACAAGTAATGTCATTTATAATTCCTGACACTAACGATCAATGAAGCCCTATTTAAAAATAGAATATTAATTTTTCTCTCTGACCTAAAATTAAAGAAGCCATAATGTTTCTTAAATCCCCCTTTGTGAATCAATAATTTCCCCGCCGATTATGTAAATCAATTTCTCAGGTTAGGTTCGCCTAAAGACATAAAACAGACATAAATTGCTGTTGACATACATAAATCTGAGAAAATTCATGTTTTTTCATTCTCACTGACAAAAACCATAAAAACAGACATAAATGTGAGAGAATTCCTGTTTTTCAAATTCTCACTGACAAAAACCATAAGTCATTCATAACCATCCGAGGCCAACATAAAATACCTTGACCAACGCCATCCATCCAATAAAAAAGACATAACATTGAGACACTTCATGGTTTTTCAAGGGAGAAAGTTCCTGTTTTTTCTTTCTCACTGACAAAACAATAAGCAACGTGGTACGTACTGGAGTAGCATCCCCCTCACTACTTCTAGGTATGTTTACTCATGTTTGAACCATATCGTGCAATGTTTTTGCATCGTTATGGCGAAAGAGGCAATTTTAGCTCATAGCCTCTTTAAGCCCTCCTCAGCTCAGAGTCAATTTTTAAGTGGAAATTTTGGCATGAAACATCCTGTTTGGAACAGAGTCACACAGGGTTTTTCAAGAAGTACTATTGTAGCGACAAAGCTGGCCCATTGCTTCTCTAGCCCCTTTCCCCACCTTGTCTTCACCAAGTTTTTGAAGAAAGCCACACATATTGGACTTTATTTAATACAGAATTTTACAAAAAATTTTAATTTATGTAGTTGGAGGTGTTGGAGCCTTGAAGTGGCCCATAGCCTTTCCAACATCCTCCTGCCCTTCCCACTACCAACTTTTTCTCAGAAAAGAAGGAACAGTATGCTTCGTTGAAACCAAACTCACACAAGGATTATTGATTAACATGATATTTGAACCAAAGGGCCAGAGACCTTAAAATGTCCCTCGCCCCTCCTACCACCAACGTTTTGGTAGAAAAGTAGGCATGTTGAGCTTTGTTTAAACCGCAATCATGCAAGGATTTTAATTGGTATGACGTGAGAACCGAAGTTGTGTAGAAGCCCCTTCAGCACCCCAACTAATTTTTTAGCACATTGCATTTTGCTTAAACTGGAATCATAAAAGAATTCCTTACTCCTAATGTTGGAGAATCAAAGCATGTTAAAGACTCTTTGAGGGAGGACCCTCCAACCAACAATCTTCAAATTTTAAAATAAAGTGAGCCTCCTCTTTCCTGAAAACAAAAAATATTTTATACATATTTCCTCATGCAGTTATAACATTTAGAAATCAAAATCACTGAAATCAAATACATCTAATGATCTTCCATCTGTAAGATTTGAGGAGTAAAACGGGCCCTCCGCGTTTCGCCATCAATTGTGAGAATGTTGCACCTTGTTTGAAGCAGAATCATGCAGGAATTTACAATGTGTATGACTGGAGGTAAAAAGAGGGTCCATGGGCTCTTTAAAAGCATCCTTCCAAAGCCAAGAGCCACTTGGTCTAAGGGGACAGATGGTGTGGATTTTCACTTACCTTCTATTTTCTATTGTAGTGTCCGCATTCACTCGAAATTTGTAGGCAGAGTCCTAACACCAAAATCCCTAAAAACATATAATTGTAGCCATTGAGATTTACAGCCAATGTGTTCTGAATTTTACCTTTTCGAGATTTTTCCTTTATCACAAAATGTGACTGATAAGCAAGAATCGTAAAGTATGTTTATCTTCAGGGGCGGAGGGCAAAAGCGAAGCTTAGGTTTTGACTCTGAGGGGGGGGAATAAGGATTGTGCCAACAAAACTGTCCAGTGTGCCGACAAATGCGGATAAATAAGCTAAATTAAGACGCCAAAGGGGTACCCTAAATGGTTACCTGGAGAAATTCGGGGAAGGCAAGCAGGAAGGGTGTGCAAAAGCACAGGATGGCTGGCCCCCATCCCCCCATTGCACTTCCTGGCTGAATGGCCAAGAAACAGAGATTAGCAACGCCGGTTTGGACCTTAAGGGTCTAGTGCTGTCATACTTACTTACTTACTTAATACAAGTAATGCCTTCGCAGTGGCTTTGCGTCTATCACTCGGCAATAGACAAAGCAAGTCATTCTTCACATCAAAAATAAATAAGAGGTGTTATATTTTGAGGCAAAGCAACGGAGCCTTATCTTGGGCCTGCTACATTTTTTGAACTAACTGCAAAGGTTAAGTATAGTTTTTGGGGTAGGGTGATACAGCATTGGTTAGCTTGTATATACATGCTGCATTTGAAATGTAACAGAAGTACACTTGTTGTAATACTATAGAAAATAAAGTCGGTTTTAAGTTGGAACAGCATATTTGACACCATGTTTAAAGAACGAATTATCAATTTTTAAAGGGAGGAATAAAAATATCCTTTTTATATACTATTTTAAAAACATAAGGGGGTTGAAAACTCGTGTATTTAATGAATGACGGAGAAATAAAACTAAAGCATTGTTTTCGTAATTCTTTTTTGGTGAATCAAGTTTCAGTTCCTCCTAAGTTCCTCTTTTTTTAATTTCAGTTCGTGCTTATTTTAGATTTCATTTCTTCATTCGTTTAATTTCTGTTCGTTTTAAGTTTGACTTATTAAGTGACTTAATTTCTCTTAACTTTAAGTTGTAATAAGGCTCTAAAAGTTGATTTTGAAAAAATCGTCAAAAAACTTTTTAGAATTGATCATAGGTAAAATACACATAATTAACTTTTCTCACATTAACTATAGTTCTGAGAAAAAATAACTTTTTAAGAAAGTAACATAAAAAAACCTAGTTTTTCTGATGGAAACTAAGAGCAAAGACGGACTGATGGCATTTTCTTTGTTTGCGAAATTATGCAAAACTAGCGCTTTACTGAGAAGACAAAAGGATATAGGATTTTTCACACCGAAGAGACATAAACGGCTTTCAAATGTACGTAAGGTATAAAAATAATCGATTTTGGGATGTTTGTACATGGTGTGAGTTCAGTTAACTTGGTACTGTACAGCTTCTGCAAATTGAGCCCAGTCTAACGAATGATTCTTTTTGGTTTTAAAAAGTTTTTCTTCATGATTATTTTATAGACTAGTCTGAAGTAAAACCGTCTTTGTAGTATTAGGACTATAAAATAACGTCTTGTAACAAACAGTTATAAGAAACCAGATACAATGTTCGTTCTTGGAAAAAACAGTATTTGAAGTTTTGTCCTAGGAGATAGGACATCTCTTCTAAGAGGTGTTTAAAAATCTCAAGAATATTTTAGCAATGAATGAGCAATATCTAGCACATACTTGACATTCAATTAATCAAAATATCCTGACTTAGTTTTATTTCTTTATACCAGTTATTCATAATAAGGTATATTTTTGCTCTTTAAGGATATGGAGATTTTTCTTTATCAGGTTCATAGATACAGGAGGGGAGGGTGTAAATTGTCAAAGCGTTAAGAAATAGGTATCGTTTGTAAAACCGATAAAGAGAAAAAATAATTTTTAAGCCCCTGTAGCCTACGTCCAGCAGCTATCTTTTATTTAACAATGGGTTTTCAAACAAACTTTTTTAAATGTTTTAAAGAAGGTAGCAGAACAAACAATTTTGAAACTCCAATAATTGTAAATATCTGTAAGGTTCATTCTCCAAGCTCAGCTAATTTCTTTAAAACCATAAAGTTAGCTTGTTCGCAAACCGGTTTGTTGCACCCAGGAGCGTCCCAGGGCTTATTTCATGGGAGTGGGGGGGGGATCTTCGTAAATTTTACCGAATCGCTACCTGATTTATGCCGAATTTTCTGCGGAAATCAAGGATTTTGCTAAATTTTGGCTGATTTTACAAAATTTCTGCCGAAATGTTTGCTTTCGCCGAAAATTTTACCGAATGCCAAAAAAGAATTCCTCCTCACCCTCCCCTTCAGGATGCTCCTGGTTGCATCTACAATCCTACAATCTTGCTGCATCCCTATGCACCTGCAACCGGTTTTATTTTGAATTTATGTATTTATTAATTAAATTTTTTGGATTAAACCAACCGAATTTACGACAAAAATAATTATTATAATCAAAAAGAGCTCCAAACGATAAATTGAACAATATGTCTATTTCTTCGCTATTTTGTTTATACACTTTTACCATATTATGCTTCCCCCCCCCCCGAAAAAAAAACTCGCATCTTGTTACTCATATGCGAATACTGGAATTTATAAAGCTCCAAGATATATGAAAAACACAATGTTTATTGAATTTTATTAACGTTCAGTACAATTTGAAGGGGAGAAAGGGTGAATATAAACAATCTAGAACGTGAAATGCAGTTTGAGGAGTACTTCCTAAAGCGCATGCAACATAACAAGTTATAGGAAAAACCATAAAGAATAGAAACAGCGATGGATTTTGCGGAGGGTGTATTTTACATACAGCTTCTAAATATTTCCCGATTTGTTGGCTATCTCACGATTTTTCCTCACAGGCATTTAGGCCCTGTTTGGCCAAAACTAATGTCTTTTGGCGTAAAATTCCTCTTTTTTTGTGGCTTAGTCTTTCTTGACTTGAAAATCTATAAGAAATTTTACTTTCTCTAATTACGAAAAACGACCCCGTATTTTGTAAAATCACCCCGGGGAAAAAGTACGCATCAGTAGAGTTGTACTACTCATGCAAAAATAGAAGTTCCTCGGTTTTCAGGCTGGGGAGCTGTAAACATCCAGTTAAGGGTTTTAATCATAGGCAGCCCAATAGCGCTGTCTAAGTAAAGAACGATGTTGGCACAATGTATTATTTTTTTCTTTTAAACCAGGGCACTTTGTATCGAGGGACTTGTCGTAGAAACTTCGAAAAGGGCTCATTTGATTGGAAATTCGAAGGGCTTGTGCCCTTTTTGATAGCAAAAAGTGATTGAAAGGCAACTAACACCTCTTCCACGCCCACCATTTCCCCAAACACATCCAATCAAAACTTTGATATAGCCATTTTGTTCGACGTAGTTGAACAATCCGGAAATTATGTCTTTGAGGATGACACCCCTCCAAGAGCCCTCAGGGCAAGGGTTGCAAGTTATGCCTTGGGGGCATATAAGGCTTTTACAGAAAGTGTTGTCGTAGAAACTTCAAAAGGGGCTCATTCGATTTGAAATTGACAGAGCCGTGCCCTTTTTAATAGCCGAATGTGATTGGAGGGCAACTAGCCCCCCTCTCATGCCCACCCTTTCCCCAAACACATCCAACTAAATTTTTAAGATAGCCATTTTGTTTAACGTAGTTGAAAGTTCTGAAAATTAGCTCTTTGAGGATGATGACCCCCCCCCCCACAGTCCCCCCACAGGTGGTTCTAGGTATTTACTCCCCTGGTGACTATCCCCCGCCCAGAAAAAATCCCCCTGGAAAATACCCGACGTGGGAAACAACCCCCAGGAAATACCCCCTTACTCCCCCGGTGATTATCCCCCCAGAAAATATCCCCCCGGAAAATATCCCTGCGGAAAATCCCCCCAGGAAATCCCCCCCGCGGAAAATCCCCCCCCCGCTAAAAACACCCCCGTTAAATACCCCCCCTCGATAGATATACACAGCGTAAACTTGAGTGAGTGGCGCATAATACACAAATACCAAAATTCCTTCCCCCTAGGGAAATAAAATAAAAAAAAACTCGAATAAAATTCTTAATTTTGGAAAGCCTTATTTTCGACAAGGGATTTTTTCTAGGGGGGTATATACCGGGGGGTATTTTCCGGGGGGGGGAGGTTATTTTACAGGGGGAGGTATTTTCCAAGGGGGGTATTTTTCGTGGGGGGGTATTTTTCGCCGGGGTATTTTTCGAGGGGGCATTTTCCGTGGGGGGGGGGTATTTTTAGGGGGGGGTAAACACCGGTCACCCCTCAGGGCAAGGGTTGTAAGCTATGCCCTGTGGGCATAGGTTTATTTTTTTTATAGAAAGCGTGGTTATATAAACTTCGAAGAGGGCTCCTTAGATTGGTAATGATACGCTCTAGTGTTCTTTTTAAGAGTCAAAGTGATCGGAGGGCCGCTACCCCCCCCCCCTCTCACATAAACATGTTGTATTGCCCCAATATGTATCTAATAGGAATTTTGAGATAGCCATTCTATGCAAAATAGTCTGAACATTATATAACAAGGCTTTTGGGATTGCAATAAACCCCAGAGATTAGGGGCAAGGGTTGTAAGTTATGCCTAGGGGGTATTTAAGGTTATTATGCAAGGGATGGTTGTTTAACTTTAGAAAAGGCTCATTTGGTTAAAAGTTGGAAGTTCTAGTTTATTTTTAAGCGTGAAAAGTGATGGACGGCATTTGGCCCCTCTCCCTCTTCTACAAACCCGTTTTTCACCAAATGCATCTTATTAAAATTATGAGATAACGATTTTTCAAAATAGTCTAAAGAACTTATAATAAGATATCTAAGGATTAGACAACCACCCAGGCCCTGGGGATAGGGTTGTAAGTTGTTTTATGAGGACCTATAAGGTTTTTATAGAATGGGCGGTCGTATAAACATCAGATGGGGTTTATTTGATTTGAAATTATTGTGCCTTTTTAAGAGTCAAAGTGATTTGAGAGCAAACAGCCCCTCCCCCCTTTCCACGCTCAGCATTTGCCTTAACATCTCCAACAAAAATTTGGAGATAACAATTTTATTCCTCGTAGTTAAAGGTTTCGAAAATTATGTCTGTGATGAATATATCCCCTCCCGCCTACAGCTCTCAGGGAAAGGGTTGTAAATTATGCCCTTGGGGCATATAAGGTTCTTATAAAAAAGGTGGTCGTATATGCATTGGAGGGGACTCATTGGACTGGTAATCATAAGTTCTAGTTCACTTTTTAAGAGTCAAAGTAATCAGAAAGCATCTACCCCCCCCCTCCCAGACACACAAACATGTCGTGTTTTCCTGAGATATATCCAATAGATAATTTGAGACAGTCTTTTTATTCAAAATAGACTAAATTTGATATAAAAAGGTTTTTGAGGTTGATACAATCACCAGAGCCTGAGGACAACGGTTGTAAATTTTGCCCCTAGAGCATTTAAAGTTCTTATGGAATGGATGGTTGTATAAGCTTTAGAGGTGGCTCATTTGGTTGAAATTGGAAGTTCTAGCTCTCTTTTCAGGGTCAATACTGATGGAGGTCAAGTAGCACCCCCCAACTACCCCTCTTTTCAGCAAATACATCTAATTGAAATTGTGCAATGGCCATTTTGTTTAAAATAGTCCAGAGAACATATGACAAACCTTCCAGGGTTGGCACAAACCCACTCACGCCCTACATTTCCCATAACAAATATCTAAACAAAGTTTTGAGACATCAATTTTTTCAGCATTTTTGAAAGGTTCAGTAATTATGCGTAGCAATAGTTGTAGTAGCAGCAGAAGCATTAGTAGCAGTATACAAAGAGAATGTTTTTTCAACATCCCATTCAACACATGATGACATTTTTAACTTAATACCATCAACCGGTCCAGAAGCATTGCTGATACGTCCGCTTGACAACCTACATGGACATAGTGTGTTTCGATTTATCTCAATACAGTTATAATTAGACCCTGGTTCCGCGCCAATAAGGGAAGACCGGTGGCGGTGGGTCCAAATATAGCGCCACCACCGGTGAGTTGTCGGCAGCGCGCCGCCGGCGTGATCAATGTTGATCACAAAAATTAATGTTTTCATCAGTCTTTCTCAAATCCCAGCTTGAATTTACAAAGAATCGGGCCTATTCATGAGTTAAAACTTCACAAGTCACTGTCTGAACGCTGGTCTTCTTGGTTATTCATCAAGAGAAGTAGAAATATGGAAGAAGCGAAATTGCTGTGGCGTTTCAGAACCCTTGCATAATAGTTGAAATAATATATAATAGATTTGCCATGGGATTCAATAAGATCCAAGGAATCTAATTGCAAGGAAGCACAAACAAATCGGATTGGATTTTTATGCTGATTTGAAATATATAAATTTCATCAAGTTTAGTGTTACCCATCAAAAGTTACGAGCCTAAGAATATTAGCCTTATTTTCAAAACAGGGGGAAAACACCCCCAAAAGTCCTATAATCTTAATGAAAATCACATCATCAGATTCAGCGCATCAGATAACCCAAATTGTAGAGATTTAAAGCTCCTATATGCAAAAATGTGAAATTTTGTATTGTTTTTTCTGCCAGAAGAAAGATCACGGATGCGTTTTTATTTGTTTGTTTTTTTTCTTCCCAGGGGTCATCGTATCGACCCAGTGGTCCCAAAATACCGTGAGAGGACTCATTCGAACGAAAATCAAAAGTTCTAGTGCCCTTTTTAAGTGATAAAAAAATTGGAGGGCAACTAGCCCCCTTCCACGCTCATTTTTCCCAAAGTCACCAGATCGAAATTTTTGAGATAGCCATTTTGTTCAGCATAGTCGAAAAATCTATTAGCTATGTCTTTAGGTGTAAAATGACCTGCCACAGTCCCCGGGGAAGGGATGCAAGTGTAAAGTATTTAACATCAATTCGAGAAGCTTTTCCGGGTATCTCATTTCGTAGTTAGTTGGGGATTTATGTGTCAACGATACCGGTCCAGGGGGGAGCTCTTGGGACTAAAGCTAGTCGTGGGAAAGTGGTCGGTCCCAGGTCTGGAACTTCCGTTCCAGGAAAGTTACATTCTCCGCTCATTTCTAAAGGCAGTCCATCTCTCGCCTTCGTCGTAGTTAGTTGTTCTTGTGCTACCTTATTTTCTCTATGTGTATTCTCACGTTATTCAATAAAGACCATGTACCAACGTTTATCGTCTATCTTTGGAATTTATGTAAACCATCACATCTGCCAATATAAAAGGGCATATAGAAAGAACTTAAATAGCGGTTTACAGAGTGGTGGCGAGCGGTTAAGACTAGTGGAGTATATATCACTAGTGGAAAACCTCCAAGTGACATTTGAGTGACCTTTATAAGTATTTAGGACATCTTACGCTAAATACTGGCAACATATTGAAGAGCTATTTCGCTCGCTACCAAAATTGCTTGTGATATTGAGCCGCAAATACTACAAAAGACTGATAAAAAGACGTCAACATGTTGTGGGGTATTGAACTTTTTTCTATTCAAAGCGCCTTCTTGAGAAACACTTTCTTTTAAATGAACATTTTGAAATCGGCTGTTACACAATGCCCAATATGGATTTCCTCGCGATAGCTTCTACATACTAATTCAAATTTCTACAACTGAGAGTCTCCGGTTCATTTCTACCTTCACTTAGCCATTCTACGTTTGGTGTTTTTTTTTACATGATTTTATACAGTCGACGTGTGATCTACATTTGACAGTTTCCAAACAAAATTTAAAATTTTGAATTCGATAATCGAAAATTAATTCTCAATTGTGACTCCATTTGACGCTAGTGATTTAATTGAGACCAACTGCAATTAGATGTAAGACATACGACCTTTCGTAAGTGATTTAGCACGACTAAACAACCCAGTAAATTTTATTAGACCCTTGTTCTTAAAGGTGAAGTTTATTGCCCAAAATCTGGCGTCCGTAATTAAAGAGCTGTGTTTAAAACAAATATTTAAATTTTTAGACTAACTGCTTTTCAAATTTTAATCTCAATATGTCAGTTTTTATTCCTATTCTCGATCCGGCGGAAACTGGATAAAAAAAAAAGGTTGCTTTTGATTTTGTAAAACAGTGGAGGGGAGATGGCATATCTCCACCTCTTTTATTTGACTCAAATGATCCTGATTTCGATCAAGATGAACTTTATGATTACCTTCAAAAGATCAAGACATGGGTCTCAACAAACCCTCCAACTCCCCTGTACACCACCCCAATTACTCCTTCAAGAGAACAGCCTCAACAGTCCAAAGTAATAGGATTGCTAATTGACCCTTTTTTTTTAGTAATAACGCCACTCACAAAGTCAGAAAAGGGGAAAAATAATTAAGTTTGGTACAAAATTTGTTACAAAGTTACAAAAATTGAGTTTGTTGCAAAGTTACAAAAAATTCAGTTGTTGTTAAATTGGTACTGATTCCTCGCAGGGTGGTTGGGCGCCCCATTAACATTGTGCGGGTTTTATTGGACCTTTGTTTTGGTCTGAGCCGGTACGGGTGTGTTTTTTTTTTTGTTGCAAGGCAATAAGTGCATTAGTCAAAGACCCGCGTGTTGTAAACCACGGCAAAGTGAGCGGGGTGTATTGTCACGGGCGCGGTTAATGATGCCTCACGGGATGTTTTTTTTTGTTGCACTGCGAGCTTGTAGCGAGTACTCTCCTGGCGGTTTGGCGACCCAGGAACAGTGAGAGGGTTGTTTGGGCCCGGGGGATGGTACTGATTCCTCAAGGGTGGTTTTTGTTTGGTTGCAATGAGAGATGGTACTGATTCCTCGCAGGGCGGTTTGACTACCCAGGGAGAGGGAGCTGGTTGTAATATCTCGCGAGATGAGGTTGATGCCTCACTGGATGGCTTTAATGCGTAGCGCTAATAGTTATGTAGAGATATCAACAGTAGTACTGCCATTTGTCGAACCACAAGTTAGTAGAGAAAAACCAAATAGGTCTAAACCGAGGCGTTCCGCAGCAATAAAACCCCGAGGATTTTATTGGGAATAATATCTTAACGTCATTGCTGCATGGTATGATTTTTGGAGTTTCTGCAATTTCATTTATTTGTAGCTGGTATTTTCAGGATTAATTAGCCTTTCCCGGTCATTCCTTTTGCCCTAATTTAAAGTTTATACATAATCCCAACTTTCCTTGTCCTCATCAAATTCAGGGGTATGGGGAACAAGTCTATTTTAAAGTATACAAAGAAAAATGAAGTGTTAAAATATCCAGTTTCCGACTACGGTTGTTAGTGTGGTTCGTTTATACTATGTAAGTTTTTACTTATGCAAGTATTGTGTAGTGTTTGTATTATGTAATTGTTTACTAGTTCATGCTGTAGAATGTTAGTAGGCGAGAAGTGAATAATTTGGGAAGGGAATGTTTTGAATTCAATTAAAGTTTGGGGGTTTAATGAGAAGGGGATAAGCCAAATTTGAGAAATTTAACTTAAAACAGGGGGAGAATCTGTAAAGTATTTAACATCAATTCGAGAAGCTTTTCCGGGTATCTCATTTCGTAGTTAGTTGGGGATTTATGTGTCAACGATAGCGGTCCAGGGGGGAGCTCTTGGGACTAAAGCTAGTCGTGGGAAAGTGGTCGTTCCCAGGCCTGGAACTTCCGTTCCAGGAAAGTTACATTCTCCGCTCATTTCTAAAGGCAGTCCATCTCTCGCCTTCGTCGTAGTTAGTTGTTCTTGTGCTACCTTATTTTCTCTATGTGTATTCTCACGTTATTTAATAAAGACCATGTACCAACGTTTATCGTCTATCTTTGGAATTTACGTAAACCATCACATCTGCCAATATAAAAGGGCATATAGAAAGAACTTAAATAGAGGTTTACACAAGTTATGAACTTTTCCCTTTGTTTACATATAGTTTTTGGGAAGTACACAGCCATTTTTTTTTTGGGGGGGGGGGTTGTGCTGGGGGTGGATTTCTAAGGGGAGAATCTTCCTTTGGGAGGGAAATTTCTGATTAGTGATTATTCTAGGGGAAATGCTACACGGGGGGGGGGTTGACAGAATTACTATACGAAATTCTTTTTAGTTGTCTTACATTCTCTTTGCCAAATTTTTTATATGGAGATGTTCCGGGGGGAATATCAAGCGGCTTTTTCCGTGCATTTTGTTTTCTGGGAAATAGTTTCCACGGAAGGGGACCTTTCTGGAGTAACCGAGAAACAGATTACACTGGGCAACAAACAAATATTTTTTTTAATCGTCCAGGCTCTCCATCTGAATTAGACTAGCTTTGATGCTCTGAGTCTGAAAATGACCTTGGTTTCGCTCAATCAGGTCAGGATTTTTTGCTACAGAAATTTTTATCAATTTTATTTTTCGTAAAAAGAAACAAATTTCTGCGGATCATCAGCTGAGAAACCCCTGGAGAACTTTTCTGTTTTCCTCAAGGAATAACAGTCAATGTATCCAAACTAAAAATTTTAGAATTCGTGGCATAAGTCGGTGTTTCTTTGATTCCCGTGTGTGAGTAGCTGCTGGGTTGTCTCTTCAGAAACCAGTGGTAGTCTTCCATCATGACTGCGTCCCGCCTTCCCTGGTACCTCTCTTGTATTTGGCACATGCTCTGATGGAACCTTTGCTCTGATGGAACCTTTCTCCCTGCTCGTTACTCATCGCCCCAAGGTTTTTACGAAATTTCTCCATGTGTGAGAACAGAAAGAAGATCTTTAAACTCACAAAACCACCGAGTCCTGGGAAGGCCTCTATCTTATTGCTGACGAGTGTGGCGTGGTTTGCTGCCTTTGTGTTTTTCACCACCTGCACAACCGATTTCCACACGGAGTACTCTACCGTATTCATTTACTTTTTCAACTCTGTGTCCGTTATGAGCTGTCGTATCTGTGGACCTTCGGAAATGCCGGCCTTCAACTTCTTAATGATCAGTCAAGGAAAGGCTCGACACAGGTATTTGAAGAACCTCCCATCCTTGTCCAGAGCGTGCATGAACTGCTTCATTAATCCAAGCTTCATATGTAGCGGCGGGATCAATATCTTCCTTCAGTCAACAGGAGGCTCGTTTATGATGTTCTCGCCCCAGATACAAACTGCTCTGGCGCCATCCACTCTTTATTTACATAGTGCTGTGATCTTTCTGGACTGTCCCACAAACATATAAGGCATGGGTTCGTCGTGAACCTGCACTGCTGACCAAGTAGAGAGTTCACCGTCTTGAAGTCGACATAGATAATCCACTGGTGCTGCTCAAATTGGATTTTGTCCAGCCCGTACTTCACTGCTTTGCATTTTTATCTGAGAGTTATGGAGTGCACAAGAGGGATTGAGGCGAACTGGTTCCCGCTATGAAGGAGAACACTCTTAAAAAAGCGCTTGTTGCTGTCAATGAAGAGCTGCCAATCTCTTGGATCGTATTGAGAAGGTTCGAGTTTACTAAGAAGACCGGCGACATCTGCACAGTACACCTGGTATTCCTCCTGCCAGAAGTAGCCCACATAGTCCTCATGCCTTCTACGAAAGAAAGTGACACGCACATCCTCACCAAGTAGATTTGAGTCTGAAGGCCAACAGCGTGAAGGAAGTCTTCGGCAAGCTGACATCCCAAAGCACATCATCTAGCTCAAATTTTGAAAATGGCTGCAGACAATTTTTTGCTTTATACTCCTGTTCTGTATATCCTCCCTCGTCTGCACTGGTGGCCTTATCGTCGCTGTCGGGAAGCTCTGTGAACGCTGACAAAGGAATTTCTTCATAGTGAGCAACTGGACGGCGGGTAGATGGAAGGTCAGGGCACTGAAGGCTATTTTGATTCTTCCGGTTGTTGCCAGTAATAATGATGGCACAGAAGTGACAATCCGATGTATGGTCTAACGACTCCCTCCAAACCATCGGAATCCCAACCGTCCGTGAAGTTTTCGCACCCTTTGTCCACCGCAGGAGGTATTCCACGTTTGTCTTGCAAACCGTATGCGATGCCCAAGACTTATCTTGGTCACCCAGTTTGACGTTCAAAGTAAGCCTTTAGGTCCGCTTTGCAAATCCTGCGATGTTTCTCATGTCAACTGACAGCGTGGAATGTCTGCAGATGTTACAGAAAACGCCAGGGTCATTCCTGCATGACCGTCACACCGAAACAATACCAATAAAGTGAAAGAAATAGAAAAACACACGCCAATGTCAGACAATGAAATTTAGAATCAATTTGATTGGCTATGGGTAAATTAGATAACCTTGCAATCACGTATACACGTATGCAGCTACTTTAGAGTAATGACATAATGTTGTAATCGATGTATTCCTCAAGAAAAATATGATTAAACTAAAAACCCCCTGATATTAGCATATGTATAGCTCTTCAGGTAGGTCTAGGGCTGTATCTAAAAAAAGTTGATCTGATAGAGCAAAATGAATGCACTATTTGGACTCAAAACACCAAAATTAGTCCAAATCAACTGAGAAAACTCTGGCGATTTGTTGTCTTATTCCGAAAAAAGTCTTATTCGAATGAAAAAATGCTCAAGAGAATTTTTCAGGGTGAATTGTTCACAAGCAATTTTACAGAGAGCAATTTTTCTCAGCGAGAAAGGAACTGTCTGGAGAGAATTTGATGGGGAAGGGTGCACTTTACGCGGGATGAAATTTCCACGGAGGAGTTCTGCGAGGGGGAGGGGTATATTTCATAGAGGGTGAGTAAGATTTACCGGCATTATTTGAAAAACGGATAGACGATATGCCATATATGAAGGGTTGCCCCCTCCTCAATACCTTATTCTTTACGCTAAAGTTTGACTGTTTACTAAAATTGAAGCACAGGGGCTGTTTAATTACAATAGCCAGCTTTTTTTAAAGTGCTAACAGCTTTAGCGTAAAGAGCAAGTTATTGAGGAGGGGCGACCCTTCATATCCGGAATAAATATGCCAAAAGTAATATACAAATTGTGTTTTAATTTTCTATGCACGATGAGCGAAAATCGAACCTACATTAGTTGAAGAACGTTCAGAAATTAATTAAAAAACAAGTTTTTTTTAACTGAAAGTAAGGAGCGACATTAAAACTTAAAACTAATAGCAATTATTCCGTATATGAAAGGGGCTGTCCCCCAATCAACGCTTCACTCTTTACGTTAAAGTTTGACTCTTTTTCACAACTCTGCTTTTTAAAACAATAAAAAACTTTAACGTAAAGAGTGAGGTGTTGAGGAGGGGACAGTCCCTTTCATATACGGAATATTTGCTGTTCGTTTTAAGCTATAATGTCGCTCGCTACTTTCAGTTAAAAAAAACTTGCTTTTATTATTTAATTTCATAAAGGCGATACTTTTGTCGACATATGAAGAACCGTATATATTGCAATTGTAGCTGTCTGGTTTATATACAAAGTAACACAAGAGACGAAAATTAACGAACAAGAGAGAAGTGAAGAATTATGGTATACAACGTAATATTTGCCAGGGATGGTCACTAGTGATAAATCACTGGGGGTGGCACCGTGATTGGGTGATTTTCGAGGATTTGGGGAACCAAAGTTTTTTTGGGGTGGCACATAGATTTTCAGAGAAGTCCCTGAAATTCGGGGATAGTGCAAGCAAGTAGTAATGTATCTATATATACTAATTACACATACACTTACACATGAATTGTGCACGGAAAACCCATGCCTGTGACATTAGAGTTACACGTGCACATTGTAAAAAGCGAGCAATCCTTTACCTATAAAGTGGTCAAATATGTTTTGAGAGTATAATTGAGATTATATGACACAACCAGACTGGTTTTTTGGTTTTGTAGGGAAAGCTGTCTATCACTCATGTGTTATCCACAGTTCCATTTCTTTGAAGTCTGTGCTATCAAGACCGGTTTCTGATTTGTTTTGGACAATTGCCTTTAGCCAACAATAGTTTGATATGAATGTGTCGGTAGATAGGATTTGTGAATTTGATCCTATTAAGCTGGAGAAAAAAAAAGAAAGGGTTTAGCATTTGCAAATACTCTTAGAGTACTTATAGTGCTGTACGGTGGGCCGAGCTGCTAGCGAAAACCCCGTCTGGATGAGTTGAAATAAAAAATTTTAACAAGAAATGGCTGAAAAGTGTTTTGGGGGAGATGGGTCGATTGTGTACTGTATAATACACAAGTGATGTTTGGACAGTATTGTCAACTTAAAATAGTTTAACGTTATACTATACGAAGAAGTTGATACTAAGAGGGGTGTAGATGACAAGAAAAGAATTGTAATAACGGATAGCTTTACTTCTTCGATGTGTACAATATAATACATAAGTGGTGGTGTGATGGAAGAAAGATCTCTTAGAGTACTTATAGTGCTGTACGGTGGGCCGAGCTGCTAGCGAAAACCCCGTCTGGATGAGTTGAAATAAAAAATTTTAACAAGAAATGGCTGAAAAGTGTTTTGGGGGATATGGGTTGATTTTGTACTGTATAAAAGAAAGTGAATTTTGGATAGTGTTGTCAATTTAAAATAGTTTAACGTTATACTATACGAAGAAGTTGATACTAAGAGGGGTGTAGATGACAAGAAAAGAATTGTAATAACGAATAGCTTTACTTCTTATATGTGTTCCGTATAATACATAAGTGGTGGGGTGATGGCAGAAGGATCTCTTAGAGTACTTATAGTGCTGTAAGATGGGCCGAGCTGCTAGGCAAGGTATAATGTGGTCCAACATGTTTTGAGAGTATGCAGTTTGTTATTAAAAAATTGGATGCTACAATCAGAATTGTTTGATTGACATTTAAAAAGGGGTAATCGGATTTGCGAATTGGAGTGTAGGATTTGCGAATTCGATCCTATTAAGGATTGACTTTAAATAAAAATTTTTAACAAGAAAAGACTGAAAAGTGTTTTGGGGAAAATGGGATGATTGTGTACTGTATAATACACAAGTGATGTTTGGACAGGGTTGTCAGTTTAAAATAGAGTGTAACGAGGGCTTGTTAACTCAGGCAATTTGTTATAAATTTGGGACAACATAAATCTATGAAAATGGTTAATGATGATAGAATGACATTTTGAGTTGACCTAGCTCTACCTCTCCGATGTATTTCTGTATAATACACAAGTGGTTTCAAACTTTTTTGTCTTCTTTTTAAGGGGGAAAATTCCTACAATTACTCTCCTCCTCCAAAGAGAGCTAGGGCTAATGGCATTATTCCAATGCAATAAGTGGAGATAACTGGCACTGCTCTGTAGAAATAGTTATTTTCTTTCAAAAAATATCCTTTTTCCCCATTACCAAAAATCTTTTCCGATGTAACTAAAAGGCATCTGTCTTTGTAATTAGAAAAATGCTCCCTTTTGGAAAAACGGGCATCGCAAGCTTGTGTTATCTTAGAGATTAATGCGTAACTCGAGACATGTTGGCAAAGTTTTTAATAGACGCTGTTTCCAAAGATTTAGGATTCATTAACTTTAGTGTTCCCTGTCAAATAATATGAACTTGTGAAAATTGCCTGATTATCGAAAAATGGAGAAACACCCTCCAAAAGTTGCCATGAATGGAATTGTCTTGAGGGGGGAATTTTCCATGCAAGAGGGGAAGGGTATTTTTACGTGAAAACAACTTCAACCGTGGCCCGCCCCCCACGATCAGAAATTAAATTATAAAAAATTTTCTTCAACTGAAAGTAAGGAGCAACATCAAAACTTAAACGGGCAGAAATAGAGGCTGTTTCCAAAGATTTAGGAGTCATTAGCTTTAGTGTTGCCAGTCAAAAGCTATGAGCTTGAGAAAATTGCTTGATTATCGGAAAATGGGGAAACACCCTCCAAAAGTCAACAGGAATGGAATTGCCTTGAGGGGGGAATTTTCCATGGAAAAGGGGTAGGGTATTTTTACTTGAAAAAAACTTCAACCGTGCCCCACCCCCTGTGATCAGAAATTTAATTATAAAAAAGTTTCTTCAACTGAAAGTAAGGAGCAACATCATCAAAAGCTATGAGCTTAAGAAAATTGTCTGATTATCGAAAAATAGGGAAACACCCTCCAAAAGTTGACAAGAATGGAATTGTCTTGAGGGGGGAATTTTCCATGGAAGAGGGGAAGGGTATTTTTACATGAAAACAACTTCAAGCGTGCCCAGCTCCCCACGATCAGAAATTAAATTATAAAAGTTTCTTCAACTGAAAGTAAGGAGCAGCAACATCAAAAGCTGTGAGCTTGAGAAAATTGCCTGATTATCGAAAAATAGGGAAACACCCTCCAAAAGTTGACAAGAATGGAATTGTCTTGAGGGGGCAATTTTCCATGGAAAAGGGGAAGGGTATTTTTACATGAAAACAACTTCAACCTTGGCCCACCCCCCGCGATCAGAAATTGAATTATAAAAAAGTTTCTTCAACTGAAAGTAAGGAGCAGCAACATCAAAAGCTGTGAACTTAAGAAAATTGCCTGATTATCGAAAAATAGAGAAACACCCTCCAAAAGATGACATTAATGGAATTGCCTCGAGGGGGGAATTTTTTATGGAAGAGGGGAAGTATGTTTTTACATGAAAACAACTTCAAGCATGCCCAGCTCCCCGCGATCAGAAATTAAATTGTAAAAGTTTCTTCAACTGAAAGTAAGGAGCAGCATGATCAAACGCTAAGAGCTTCAGATAATTGCCTAAATATTGAAAAATAGAGAAAAAGCCTTCAAATGTCGACAGGACTGAGATTGTCGAGGTGGGAATTTTCAATGGAAGAGGGGAAGGGTATTTTTACGTGAAAACAACTTCAACATTGGCCCGCCCCAGGGTGATCAGAAATTGAATTATAAAAAAGTTTCTTCAACTGAAAGTAACGGGCAACATCAAAACTTAAACGGGCAGAAATAGAGGTTGTTTCCAAAGATTTAGGATTCATTATAAAATTTTTTAACATGAAATCTCTGAATAAAATATTTTTGGAGGGATGGGAGCGGGGTGTCTTAGAGTACCTATAGTGCTGTACTGTGGGCCGAGTTGCTAGCGAAAAACGCGTGTGAATGACTTGAAATAAATTTTTTTAATAAGAAATGGCTGAAAAGTGTTTTGGGGCAGATGGGTATTAGTCTCTCATAGGCATGTGTTGTCTGAAACCTATAAAAATAAACTATTTCCGTAAAATCTGAGCTAATAAGGGTTTTGACCGTAAACTCGAGTTTTTTTTTGTAAGAAAACTATGGAAAATACAATTCTCTGGTTCAGGTGTGAAAATTAAGTCTTTTTTTAGATTAGAAAATAAAACTATATCCGTAAAATCTGAACTAGTAATTCAATATTTTTTTTTTCATAAAAATTTACTTTTTTTATAACATTCGAAATTTTTAAAATTTATTTATTTTTTTATTTTTTTACATATATTAAAATTTCAAAATATGCTTATGGTTCTAACAATTGTGCTCTAAGATTGGTCAGAGACACGATGTGGCTTTCCCACTGGTATTCTATGACCGGTTATCGACGCTACCTAGTCTATCGCATGTATTAAATCAGTATTTTTTACGCAGTGGAACGATAAAAATATGTCATATCTTTAAAAAAAAGTGAAGATGGAAAATTTTAATAGAATGCGTTCACATAACAAGGTTATTGTAGCATTGAATGCTGACAAGGAAAAGTATTTGAACTTTGAAACAAGTACAAGTGGTAGCACTATTGGAAATGTATGCGTGCATTGTCATGACAGCAAGGAATTAAATTTTTTTGGAGTACCGAAAATAATTAACTGTTATGTTGGTGGATATGCGAGATTGAGGTATTAGGAGATGATTGCACTCAAAGAGAATACTAACATAAAAATAATTGTTGATGATAGAGGACAACTCCTTGCTACTGCTGCAGGTAACACATTACCTACGGATACATCCAATCATCAGCTTTCGGGTATTAGCATTCAACGGAAGGCTAATAAAAGAAAGGCATACTCTGCTACTAATATCGTAAACCATATCTTGTTTACTTGCCGAAACTGTTACACGTGTAGAAATAGTGTGATAATAGACAGTGAAATGGCCAGAAAAATAAAAAGGGCATTGTCATAAAATATCAATATGTAATATAAAGATGAAACGATGAAAAAAAAAGCACCAGGAAACATTACTGGCACTGATCAAACAGTCAATGAATCAAATAATACCAAAGACAAAAAGAATATTGGGCCTGTTCATGAGACACCAGTAAAAATTGTGTATGATTCAAAATGGAATAATGATTATTCTACTGATTACGAACTAAGAGAAGACAGTAACTACAATATCAAGAGAGAATATGGTGAACTATTTTATGGAACAGATTCAAAATGTCCAAAGTTAATCATTGATATTAATAATGTATCATAATATAATTTTATATTAATATTCTATATAGCATTATTTCATTAAAAATATTACATTGTTATGTGTTCATTATTTTTTAGAGTAAGCTCGCATATCAAGGTTTAGAATGTCCATTAAAACATCGGAGATGTAAGGAAAGGAATTTGCGTACATCTATTGTCAGACACACTATTTCCGTAAAATCTGAGCTATTAAGGGTTTTTGACCGTAAACTCTAGTTTTTTGCAAGAAAATTATGGGAAATACAATTTTCTGATTCAAATGTGAAACTTAAGTCTATTTTTGGATCGAAAAATAAAACTATTTCCGTAAAATCTGAGCTAATAAGGGTTTTTGACCGTAAACTCTAGTTTCTTGTAAGAAAATTATGGAAAAAATAATTCTCTAGTTCAAATGTGAAACTTAAGGCCAGTTTTGGATACTCATAATGATGAAGACTGATGGTTCTAATTCAATTTTTTTTTTAAACTTCAAAATTATTCAACTTTATTTATTTTTTTATCTTTTTTTTGTACGTATCTTAAAATGACAAAATATCTTTCTTGAATTCACCTCTTGGATACACAATACAGAAATTAAAAAAAAAATTTGTAAATCAGATTTCATTTGCATGCAATAGATACCGATAGTTCTATGACTCCTCCCCGCCATGAATTTAAGGGTTTTATGACTCCTTCCCATAATGAATTCAGATGGTTTTAGGAGTCATTCCCCTAGCCATAACTTCATTCAGCCTTGAGCGAAGGTATACGAGTTTGATGATGTATTTCTCTTCTTAACAACTACATTAACACCTTCCAAGATGATAGTACTCTTTGACACAGAATTTATCAGTTTGAAAAAATCATCTTGTGGTGTTATATTTGAATGTGCATTTTTATTATTGTCAATGGAACTCGAAGAAAATGACTGTTATCATTGGATAGTGAACTATAACATGTTTGAGTATGATAAAAGCTTGTGGAGTACTACATAACATCGTATAAACAGACTGGAATTCTATGATAGAGTGATTACACCACTTCATAATAGTGTCCAGGAACTGAGAAATGTCCAGGAGGAAGTCAGTGAAATTTGCAGCTTTTTCTGGGTTGAAGCACTATGTAAAGGGTAATGTACCTACAGATAAAGTTTTAATTCAAAAGTGTGACCCTAGGATTCCATGTTACAATCTAGAAGAATTTAAGTGTCCTCAATTTGAAGGGGTTTATCATCGTCCTGAAGATGAGGTCAGGTTCTTCGCGCAGTGGATACCGAAGGACATGCCTGATCGTGATAAATGCATTAGACATGGTAAAAACTATTCTATATCATGGGACCATCGTTTCTGGATGTTTAAGAGTGAACGTGTGTATGACTATGTGTCATAATATAATTTTGTATTAATATTCTACATAGCATTATTTCATTAAAAATATATTATGCATTACATTGTTATGTGTTTATTATTTTTAGAGTATGCTAGCATATCAAAAGTTTAGAATGTCTATTAAAACATCGGAGATGTGAGAAAAATAATTTTCATACATCTATTGTCAGATACATGAGGTAACAGTGACAAGATCTAGGTATCAGAATGAATAAATTCTTTATCAACATCCGTTGTTGGATATGTTATTATGTCATTATGAAAAAATTGTAAGTAAGTAGAAAGTAGGTAAGTAAGTAAGTAAGTAACAAACTCTTTCTTGAATTCACCTCTTGGATACAGAAAAGACATTTCATTCAAAAAAATATGAAAATATTTGTAAGTAAGTAACACACTCTTTCTTGAAGTCACCTCTTGGATACACAATACAGATATTTCATTCAAGAAATTATGAAAAAATCGCTAGTAAACAAACTCTTTCTTGAATTCGCCATTTGGATGCAAAATACAGAAATTTAATTCAAGAAATTATGAAAACAAAAAAAATGTAAGTAAGTAAGTAACAAACTCTCTGCTTTTTCAGCATCAATTGTCAGATATGTTGAATAAAATATGCAAAGTCGACATGGCATTATTTCATTTTTTAAGGTTAATTTAGACGAGGTTACGTGCGCGCACGTAACCTCGTCCAAATTAACCTTAAAAAATGAAATAAAGCCATGTCGACTTTGCATATTGTATTCAACATATCTGAAAATTGATGCTGAAAAAGCATAGAGTTTGTTACTTACTTATTTACATTTTTTTTGTTTTCATAATTTCTTGGATTAAATTTCTGTATTTTGCATCCAAATGGCGAATTCAAGAAAGAGTTTTTTACTTACTTGCGATTTTTTCATAATTTCTTGAATGAAGTATCTGTATTGTGTATCCAAGAGGTGACTTCAAGACAGAGTGTGTTACTTACTTACAAATATTTTCATATTTTCTTGAATGAAATGTCTTTTTTGTGTATCCAAGAGGTGAATTCAAGAATGAGTTTATTACTTACTTACTTACTTACCTACTTCCTACTTACTCACAATTTTTTCATAATGACATAATGACATATCCAACAACGGATGTTGATAAAGAATTTATTCATTCTGATACCTAGATTTTGTCAATGTTACCTCATGTGTCTGACAATAGATGTATGAAAATTCCTTTTCTCACATCTTCGATTATTTTAATATACATTCTAAACTGTTGATATGCTAGCTTACTCTAAAAATAATAAACACATAACAATGTAATGCATAATATATTTTTAATGAAATAATGCTATGTAGAATATTAATACAAAATTATATTATGACACATAGTCATACACACGTTAACTCTTAAACATCCAGAAACGATGGTCCCATGATATAGAATAGTTTTTACCATGTCTTATGCATTTATCACGATCAGGTATGTCCTTCGGTATCCACTGCGCGAAGAATCTGACCTCGTCTTCAGGACGATGATAAACCCCTTCAAATTTAGGACACTTAAATTTTTCTATATTGTAAAGTGGAATCCTAGGGTCAAACTTTTGAATTAAAACTTTATATGTAGGTACATTACCCTTTACATAGAGTGCTTCAACCCCAAAAAAGCTGCAAATTTCACTGACTTCCTCCTGGACATTTCTCAGTTCCTGACCACTATTATTAAGTGGTGTAATCACTCTATCGTAGAATCCAAGTCTGTTTATAGAATGTAATGTAGTACTCCACAATCTTTTATCATACTCAAACATGTCTTAGTTCACTATACAACGATAGCAGTCAATTTCTTTGAGTTCCATCGACAATAAAAAAATGCACATCCAAAAATAACACCACAAGATGATTTTTTCAAACCGATAAATTCTGTGTCATAGAGTCCTATCATCTTGGAAGCTATTAATGTAGTTGTTAAGAAGAAAAATACATCATCAAACTTTTATACCTTCGCTCAAGGTTGAATGGAGTTATGGCTGGGGGGATGACTCCTAAAACCATCTGAATTCATTGTGGGGAGGAGTCATAAAACCCTTAGAATTCATTGCGGGGAGGAGTCATAGAACTCTCGGTATCTATTGCATGCAAATGAAGTCTGGAAATTACAATTTTTTTTTTTAATTTCTGTATTGTGTATCCAAGAGGTGAATTCAAGAAATATATTTTGTCGTTTTAAGATACGTAAAAAAAAAAAAAAAAAAAAAAAATTTGAATAATTTCGAAGTTAAAAAAAAATAAAAAAAAATATTGAATTAGAATCATCAGTCCTCATCATTATGAGTATCCAAAACTGGACTAAGTTTCACATTTGAACTAGAGAAATGTATTTTCCATAATTTTCTTACAAGAAACTAGAGTTTACGGTCAAAAACCCTTATTAGCTCAGATTTTACGGAAATAGTTTTATTTTTCGATCCAAAAATAGACTTAAGTTTCACATTTGAATCAGGGAATTGTATTTTCCATAATTTTCTTACAAAAAACTAGAGTTTACGGTCAAAAACCCTTAATAGCTCAGATTTTACAGAAATAGTGTGTCTGACAATAGATGCACGTAAATTTCTTTTCTTACATCTCCAATGTTTTAATGGACATTCTAAACGCTTGATATGCTAACTTACTCTAAAAAATAATGAACACATAACAATGTAATATTTTTAATGAAATAGTGCTATGTAAAATATTAATATAAAAATATATTATGATAGATTATTAATATCAATGATTAAGTTTGGACATTTTGAATCTGTTCCATAAAATAGTTCACCATGTTCTCTCTCGTGATATTGTAGTTATTGTCTTCTCTTAGTTCGTAATCAGTAGAATAATCATTATTCCATTTTGAATCATACACAATTTTCACTGGTGTCTCATGAACAGGCTCAATATGCTTTTCGTTATTGGTATTATTTGATTCATTGACTGTTTGATCAATGCCAGTAACGTTTGCTGGTGCTTTGTTTTTCATCGTTTTATCTTTTCTTATTAAAGTCATTCACACGGGTTTTTCGCTAGCAACTCGGCCCACAGTACAGCACTATAAGTACTCTAAGACACCCCACTCCCATCCCTCCAAAAATATTTGATTCAGAGATTTCTTGTTAAAATTTTTTATAATGAATCCTAAATCTTTGGAAACAGCCTCTATTTCTGCCCCTTTAAGTTTTGATGTTGCTCCTTACTTTCAGTTGAAGAAACTTTTTTATAGTTTAATTTCTGATCACGGGGGCGGGCCATGGTTGAAGTTGTTTTCATGTAAAAATACCCTTCCCCCTTTCAATGGAAAAATCCCCCCTCAAGACAATTCCATTCCTGTTGACTTTTGGAGGGTGTTTCCCCATTTTCCGATAATCAGGCAATTTTTCAAGCTAATAGCTTTTGACTGGCAACACTAAAGTTAATGAATCCTAAATCTTTGGAAACAGCCTCTATTTCTGCCCCATTTAAGTTTTGATGTTGCTCCTTACTTTCAGCTGAAGAAACTTTTTTATAATTTGATTTCTGATCGCGGGTAGCGGGCCATGCTTGAAGCTGTTTCCACGTAAAGATACACTTTCCCTTGTCCATGGAAAATTTCCCTCTCGAGACAGTTCCATTCTTGTCAACTTTTGGAGGGTGTTTCACGATTTTTCGATAATCATACAATTTTCTCAAGCTCAAAGCTTTTGATGATGTTGCTCCTTATTTCAGCTGAAGAAATTTTTATAATTTAATTTCTGATTGCGGGGAGCTGGGCACGCTTGAAGTTGTTTTCATGTAAAAATACACTTCCCCTCTTCCATGAAAAATTCCCCCCTCAAGACAATTCCATTCTTGTCAACTTTTGGAGGGTGTTTCCCTATTTTCGATAATCAGGCAATTTTCTCAAGCTCATAGCTTTTGATGATGCTGCTCCTTTCGATCAGTTGAATACACCTTTTTATAATTCAACTTCTGATGACGGGGGGCGGGCCACAGGTGAAGTTTTGTTAATGTAAGAAACCCTGCCCATTTTCAATTTAAGTTTCCCCCCTCAAGACAATCCCGTGCCCGTCGACGTTTGGAGGGTGTTTCTCAATTTTTCGATAATCAGGCAATTTTCTCAAGGTCATAGCTTTTGACTGGCAACACTAAAGTTAATGAATCCTAAATCTTTGGAAACAGCATCAATTTCTACCCGTTTAAGTTTTGATGTTGCTCCTTACTTTCAGTTGAAGAAAATTTTTTATAATTTAATTTCTGATCGCAGGGAGCGCGCCAAGGTTGAAGTTGTTTTCACGTAAAAATACCCTCCCCCTCTTCCATGGAAAATTATCCCCTCAAGACAATTCCATTCATGGCAACTTTTGGAGGGTGTTTCTCCATTTTTCGATAATCAGGCAATTTTCACAAGCTCATAGCCTTTGACAGGGAACACTAAAGTTAATGAATCCTAAATCTTTGGAAACAGCCTCTATTAAAAACTTTGCCAACATGTCTCGAGTTACGCATTAATCTCTAAGATAACACAAGCTTGCGATGCCCGTTTTTCCAGAAGGAAGCGTTTCTCTAATTACAAAGACAGATGCCTTTTAGTTACATCGGAAAAGATTTTTGGTAATGGGAAAAAAGGGTATTTTTTGAAGGAAATAACTATTTCTACAGAGCAGTGCCAGTTATCTCCACCTGTTGCATTGGACTAATACCATTAGCCTTAGCTCTCTTTGGAGGAGGAGAGTAATTGTAGGAATTTTCCTCCTTAAAAAGAAGACAAAAAATTTTGAAACCACTTGTGTATTATACAGAACACATCGGAGAGGTAGAGCTAGGTCAACTCAAAATGTCATTCTATCATCATTAACCATTTTCATAGATTTATGTTGTCCCAAATTTATAACAAATTGCCTGAGTTAACAAGCCCTCGTTACACTCTATTTTAAACTGACAACCCTGTCCAAACATCACTTGTGTATTATACAGTACACAATCATCCCATCTCCCCCAAAACACTTTTCAGCCATTTCCTGTTAAAATTTTTTATTTCAAGTCAATCCTTAATAGGATCAAATTCGCAGATCCTACACAAATTCGCAAATTCGATTATCCCTTTTTAAATGTCAATCAAACAATTCTGACTGTAGTACCCAATTCTTTAATAACAAACTGCATACTCTCAAAACATGTTGGATCACATTATACCTTGCCTAGCAGCTCGGCCCATCGTACAGCACTATAAGTACTCTAAGAGTTCCTTCTGCCATCACCCCACCACTCATGTATTATATGAAAAACATCGAAGAAGTAAAGCTATCCGTTATTACAATTCTGTTCTTGTCATCTACACCCCTCTTATTATCAACTTCTTCGTATAGTGTAACGTTAAACTATTTTAAATTGACAACACTGTCCAAACATCACTTGTGTATTATACAGTACACAATCGACCCATCTCCCCCAAAACACTTTCCAGCCATTTCTTGTTAAAATTTTTTATTTCAACTCATCCAGACGGGGTTTTCGCTAGCAGCTCGGCCCACCGTACAGCACTATAAGTACTCTAAGAGTATTTGCAAATGCTAAACCTTTTCTTTTTTTCTCCACTTTAATAGGATCAAGTTTGCAAATCCTATCTGCCGAGACATTCATATCAAACTATTGTTGCCTAAAGACAGTTGTCCTAAAAAAATCAGAAGCTGGTCCTCATAGCACAGACTTCAAGGAAATGGAACTGTGGATAACAGATGAGTGATAGACAGCTTTCTCTACAAAACCATAAAACCAGTCTGGTTGTGTCATATAATCTCAATTATACTCTCAAAATGTGTTTGACCACTTTATAGGTAAAGGATTGCTCGCTTTTTACAATATGCACGTGTAACTCTAATGTCACAGGCATGGGTTTTCCGTGCACAATTCATGTTTAAGTGTATGTGTAATTATTATATATAGATACATTACTACTCAAGCCCTGCTTGATTTCTAATCAGGAGAATCGAAATGCTTAACCACACGAGAAAAGAAAAGTTCCGACATTGCCGGTGACGCAATAAAGAATTGGCGCAAAATTAATTCAAAGCCAACCAAACGCCGCCGCGTTTGCGGGGGGCGCGCCTGCGGCGTTGCGAAGCTTCAGCGGCGGTCAACCGGGCCTCTTGTTGGCGGCGTTCGGTCGACGCGCCGGCAAGGCACCGAGGTCTAGTTACAATATTGCCCAAAATTTTCGCCTTAATACCCTTAGGTTAAATAGTTGTTGTAGTAGAACCAGTAAATACAGTAGTAGCAGCAGGAGTACAGTTAATAGTAGTAGTATTATCTTTAGTAGCAGTAGTAGTAGTAACAGTAATAGTAATAGTAGCAGTAGTTGTAGGAGTAGAAGCATTAGTATTAAGATGCAATATTGTCTTTTGCTTAGTTCAACATCACCCACAACATTTATTGTAAGTTTTAATTTCACACACGAAACTGTTCCTAAGAAATTGATGATATGCCCTTTTGACAATCTGCATACGGATGGCAGGTTGTCATCCGTGCAACACAAGTATTTTCTGAAAATATCACCTTCATATGTTCACAGGCTGTGGATTTTGACCTTGTCAGAAGACACTGTGTGCATGCATTTAATGCTACTTCCCTGGTTACTGTAACTAACAACATTAAATGTAATAAGTTTAAACTTTAAAAAAGCGTTTAGGAGGAGTTTAAATTAAACAAAAAGACTAAGTACATGCAGGTGTTAAAAGGGAATTTTAGCAATATAGGGCATATTAGAATATAAGTAGAGATACTTCATCATAGCTAGTAGTATTATTGATATTTTGAAGGAGCTAATTTGATTGAACATTAAAAGTTCTAGTGGCCTTTTAAGAGTGGCCTCCTCATTAGCTCATAATTTTCCAGATACTTTCAATTAAAATTTTAAGATAGCCGTTTTATTCAGCATAGCTGAGTGGTCTAGTAACTATATCTTTAGGGTTATTTGGTAGGTCATCCGCTCACAGTTATGTAATTTGCCCATTTTGCTTAAAAACTAAATGTTGCTTTAAAATTAAATCAAATACACTGTTTGTATGCTGGTTGCCAATAAGACATCGCATCAATATACCAAGAACGACTGAAGATGTTAAATTCAAATTTTCGGGACTACTTCTATTACTACTTCTGCTCTTAAAATTTTACTAAATCAAAAGAGTGTAATTGTATCCAGGCTGTGAAAGAGCATAGAAATAGTTTTTTGGGAATGGTATTAACTTTTATATATCAGGTAAACTAGAGGATGTATGTGACTAAATTAAACACTGCTATTTTTGTCATGATTCTCAAAAGAGTTTATGTTGTTAAAAATTGCTGAAAAAGCTTTCCAGCATATAAATAGCGGGCCAAAGTATAAATTCTTTAAAGAAAACCGGAAAGATTCAAACTACAATTTTCTTTTTCGCTGAAAAAGACTATGTCAATATAAAAGGAATAGAAATTAATTAAAAAAAAATTTAACCACAAAATAATGGAAACCCAAATGAAACTCAAAACGAACAGAAATTAAAGTAAATAACAGAGTCAAACTGAAAATGAGCAGAAATTAATTTGATTAGGGTTCAAAACCAATATGCTCTTTAAAAGCAAGAATATAATTTTAACTTTACTGAAAAAAAATCTTTTAAATACTTTCACTTTTAGAACTTTAAGAAATCAACAATAATTAAGATTTTAAGGAATTATTATCAGCATATGTATATGCTGACTGACAGTGCACATTCATCTGAACGTTTTTCAGTAAAGTACAAATTACATTCTTGCTTTTAAGAAGCATATTGGTTTTGAACCCTACTCATAGTAATTTCTGCTTGTTTTCAGTTTGATTCTGTTATTTATTTTAATTTCTGTTCGTTTTGGGTTTCATTTATTTATTGATACTGATTTGTGATAGTTTTATGCTTGGTATATTATTTGATTCTATTTTTGTTCATTTTTGGTTTAATGGAGTATTTTACTTTTTTTTTGAAAAACTTAATTTATGGAATTTTTTTTTTAATTAATACTGTGATAAATCGATTGCCATTTCAGATTTTCAGAATAATTAGAGGCTATCTGACCAATCAGAGAGAAGAACATAGGCATTTTTAAATTAGAAAACACGAGAGCTTTCAATAACGCTTTTCATATCTCTTTCATGAGTCTGGCAAAAGATACAGTACTTTTATGCAGAAATATTAAACATAAACAAATTTCATTAACAGTATATAGAGATTCAAAAGTTAAAAAATTGCTAAATGAAAAAAAAAAAAACGGTCTAAAAATATTTCTCCAAAGAAGAGAATGTAAAGTGAAATAAGATGAATTACAAAGTCAGGAAGGCAGTGCCATGGCCTATTAGCAGCCAAAAAGGCAAGACCAAACAATTGTCGTAATTAGGTTTTTTTTTCAGAATTTAAATATTCAAAAAATATTAATGAACTCTGGAATAGTAGCCTAGGAAGGAGAAAACTACACTATTCTCTAACAATAATCTTTCGTTGTTTGTTGTAAAATTCAATAGATCTTGGATTAAAAGAACTAAATTGTAAAACGCACATCACAGTCTTTGCAATATGCATGTCAAAATCAAATATTCCTAACATATTCTTAATGTTTTAGCCATACTACAATCCCCCATCGCAACAGTTCAACCAACAGATGCCTATGTCAATGTCTGCATCTACTCCATCCCAAGCACCGCAGTATGGTATTCCAATGCCTGCCTCTGCTCCGCCACCATCACATCAGTTTAATACGCCTATGCCATCACAGCAGTTCAACACACCAATGCCTATGCCGATGCCAATGCCTGCCTCTGGTCCACAGTCAATGCCTTATTCGATGCACCAACAGCAGCAACCCAATCTTTATCATATGCCACAGCATTATGGCCACGTACAACCTGCTTACCATCCTGTATCACACGTTTCTGCAGCAGCAACTAACCCATGTTTTACACCGCAAACCAGCGTAGTTACTCCTTCAAAGAACTCGTCTTCAAGGACTGACAGTGGGAAGGTAGATATATTTTGCGTAGGTTATAAAAGCAAATCTCTTAGGGAGTGATGAGGATGGTGTTGAACTTGATTAAACACTCAAGATGCATACGATTTGTCAAAAGGGCGTGTCAGTAATATCTAGGAACCGCCTAGAGAAGTCGAAGCTTTCAGGGCATTTTGAACTATTTCTAACGAAATGGCTATTTCAAAATTTTTATCGGGTGGGTTTGGGGAAAAAGTTGTGTGTGGGGGGAGGGGCTAGTTACCCTTGGATATCTTGTGACTCTTAAAAAATGAACCAGAACTTTCAATTTCTAATCAAATGAGCCCTCTCTGAAGTTTATACGAGCATCCATTTCATAAGAACCATATACGCCCCCAGGACAACACTTACAACGACTACTCCCAGGCCCTGGGGGGTTATGTCGACACTGGAGTTTTTGTTATCTAATTTTTGAAGAATAAAAAAAATGGCTATCTCAAAATTTGTAGCGGATGGGCTTGGGGAAAAGGGCGTGGGGGGGGGGGGGGAGAGCTAGTTGCCCTTCAATCTCTTGACTCTTATAAAGTGAATTAGAATTTTCAATTTCCAATCAAATGAGCCCTTTATGAAGTTTATATGAGCATCCCTTAGATAAGAAGCATACATGAGTAGAGGTGACCCTATAACTTCCACGAGTCACCCCTGCTGCCACCTACAACTTTTTTTACATAGTTTATGTCTGTTTGTTGTCAGTGAGAATGAAAAAACAGGAATTTTTTCACATTTATGGATGTTTTCATGGATGGTTATGTATGTTGGTCGATTTATTTGATGTTTTTCATGGATGTTTTATGGTTTTTGTCAGTGAGAATTTGAAAAAACAGGAACTTTGTCATATTTATGTCTGTTTTATGGATTTTGTCAGTGATAATTTGAAAAACAGGAATTTTGTCACTTTCATGGATTATTGAGTCATTAACCAAATCGTTTCCGGGCAAAGTTAATGACATTTCCTTCCTGTTGTTGTTCGAGGCAAAGTTAATGACACTTCCTTGCTATTGTTGTTCAAGGCAGATGTTATGAGTTTCCGGGAAACAGTATTTGTTGTTGTTGTTCGAGCAAATGTTTTGATCTTAGCGTGCGAAAAGGTTTCTTTGTAATTTCAAATATGACTGCCCGGGGATGCTTAACAAAAGGAACACGCTGAATTACGTTTAGGGATAATTTTGGCGAAACCGTTTTAGCTATTTTATGGAATTATTTCGACGAAACAGTTAGAGACATTTTAAAAGATGATTTAAAAGATGTTTTAGAAGAGGTTTTGAGTGTGGTCGTTATAATACACAAGTTCCATTTGAACAGTGTTGTGAGGTCCTCTACCCCAACCCTAAAGGGATCCGATCCCCCTACCTCAACCCCGAAGGAAGTCCCCGGTCCCCAAAGGTCCACCGGGCTCCCAAAGGGCCCCCACCCCTTTGGCCCCAAAGGGCCCCCTCCCTCTCCCTCCATCTCCTCCCCCGATCTCCCCCTCCCCCTCCATTTCCCCCTCCCCCTCCACTCCTCCCCTCCACTCCTCCCCCTCCCTCCTCCCCCTCCCCTCCCCCTCCCCTCCCCTTCTCTCCCCCTATTTTTTAATATTCTTTTATGCATTGAAACACAGAACGACCCCCTCCCCCTGGCCCCTCCCCCCCCCCCCCCCCCCAAAGGGCCCCCGGAACCCCAAAGGCCTGATTTTTCAAAGTTCATTTTGGATTTCTTTCATTGAAATGCAAGAGTTGGAACATTTCAGTAGTGTATGGTCGTGGTTTATGGTCGTTTGGTTGTGGTTTACCTTGTCAAATTTAAATTTTATTGATGTTTCAAAGTTCATTTTAGATTTTTTTTGTTGAAATGCAAGAGTTGGAATATTTCAGTAGTGTTTTGTAGTGGTTTACCTTGTCACTATTATATTCTCTTGATGTTTCAAAGTTCATTTTTAATTTCTTTCGTTGAAATGCAAGAGTTGGAATATATCATTACTGTTTAGTCGTTTAGTACCTTTTCGCATGGAAATTATCTCTTATAAACTAAGTACAAATAGTATTTATTTCGTATAAATTCAATAGTTGTAATATTTCAATAGTGTTTGGTTGTGGTTTACCTTGCCACACTTACATTTTCTTGATTTATCAAAGTTCATTTTGAATTTCTGTCGCTGAAATGCAAGAGTTGCAATCTTTCATGAGTGGTTGGTTGTGATTTAACTTGTAACACTTACATTTCCTTGATCTTTCAAAGTTCATTTTGAATTTCTTTCGTTGAAATGCAAGAGTTGGAATATTTCAGTAGTGTTTGGTTGTGGTTTACCTTGTCACAGTTACATTTTCTTGATGTTTCAAATTTAAATTTATATTTTTTTTTGTTGAAATGCAAGAGTTGGACTATTTAAGTATTGTTTTGTAGTGGTTTACATTGTCACTATTATATTCTCTTGATGTTTCAAATTTCATTTTTTTTTCGTTGAAATTAAATAGTTGGAATGTTTAAGTAGTGTTTGGTTGTGGTTTACCTTGTCACAGTTACATTCTCTTGATTTTTCAAAGTTCATTTTGAATTTCTTTCGTTGAAATGCAAGAGTTGGAATATTTCAGTAGTGTTTGGTTGTGGTTTACCTTGTCACAGTTACATTTTCTTGATTTTTCAAAGTTCATTTTGAATTTCTTTCGTTGAAATGCAAGAGTTGGAATATTTCAGTAGTGTTTGGTTGTGGTTTACCTTGTCACAGTTACATTTTCTTGATTTTTCAAAGTTCATTTTGAATTTCTTTCGTTGAAATGCAAGAGTTGGAATATTTCAGTAGTGTTTGGTTGTGGTTTACCTTGTCACAGTTATATTTTTTTAATTTTTCAAAGATCATTTTGAATTTCATTCGCTGAAATGAAAGAGTTGGAATATTTCAGTAGTGTATAGCTGTTTTTTAACTTTTAAAATTTAAATCTTATAGTTTTTTAATTTCTAATTTTTTATTTCGTTCATTTAAAGTCTATTTAATTATTAGTTCTTGATTTTGTGGTCGAGTTTGACATTTTAAATTATTCATACACGGTTAATTTAAATTTTATTAGATTTTTTATTTCGTTTTAAAGCAAGATTTGGAATATTTCAGTAGTTTATGGTTGTGGTTTACCTTGTCACAGTTACATTTTCTTGATTTTTCAAAGTTCGTTTTGAATTTCTTTCATTGAAATGCAAGAGTTGGAATATTTCAGTAGTGTTTGGTTGTGGTTTACCTTGTCACAGTAACATTTTCTTGATTTTTCAAAGTTCATTTTGAATTTCTTTCGTTGAAATGCAAGAGTTGGAATATTTCAGTAGTGTTTGGTTGTGGTTTACCTTGTCACAGTTACATTTTCATGATTTTTCAAAGTTCATTTCGAATTTTTTATGTTGTAATACAATAGTTGGAATATTTTAGTAATGTTCGATCGTGGTTTACCTCATCACAATTACATTCTCTATATTTTTCCAAGTTCATTTTGAATTTCTTTTATTTAAAAGCAAGAGTTGTACTATTTAAGTAGTGTTTGATTTTGGTTTATAATGTCACAGTTACATTCTCTTGATTTTTCAAAGTTCGTTTTGGATTTCTTTCGTTGAAATACAAGATTTGGAATATTTGAGTAGTGATCGGTCGCTTTTGACATTGTCATTTTGACAGCCAAATGAATCTTCAAATTTAAAATTGTATATCGTTAAAATTTCGTCAATTTAATTTAAATTAAAGATGTGTTTGTTTGTGGTTTACAAAGAATATGATTATAATTAGTGTATATTAAATTTTAATTTTTAATAGATATAGTTTTAATGCAATATTTGGAATATTTCACAAGTGTATGGTTGTGGTTTACCATGTCACACTTAAATTTTATTGATTTTTCAAATATCATTTGAATTTCTTTAGTTGAAATGATAGATTTGGAATATTTCACTAGTTTTTTTTCTTGTTTTTCATTTACAAACATCAATTTTCTTTATTATTATATGATATTTTTTTATTTCATTCATTGAAATGCAAGAGTTGGATTATTTCAATAGTGCTTGGCTTTGGTTTACCTTGTCACAGTTACATTTTTTTGATTTTTCAATTCTTATTATGAATTTCTCTTATGTAAATGAAACAGCTGGACTATATCAGTAGTGTTTTCTTGTGGTTTACCTTGTCAAAGTTACATTCTCTTGATTTTTCAAATTTCATTTTGAATTTCATTCATTGAAATGCAAAAGTTGGAATATTTCAATAGTGTTTTGTTGTGCTTTACCATGTCACACTTACTTTCTCTTGATTTATATAAGTTTATTTTAGATTTTTTTCGTTGAAATGCAAGAGTTGGAATATTTCAGTAGTGTTTGGTTGTGGTTTACCTTGGCACAGTTACATTTTCCTGATTTCTCAAAGTTCTTTTTGTATTTCTTTCATTGACATGCAAGAGTTGGAATATTTCAGTAGTGTTTGGTTGTGGTTTAC